>NC_141614.1:26931560-27231560 GCF_047967505.1 Dipteris shenzhenensis | reverse complement strand
GCCTCGCCCACACCCATCACCCTCCCCCATACCCCCCATCGCGCTGTCACACCCCTCCCCCCTCCTCCCCCCCTCCCTCCCCCCACCCTTGCTACCACTCCACCCACCCCCCTGCGCCCCTCCCTTCTCTTCCCTCTCCTTCACCCTGTCTCGACCTTCCCAAACCTCCTTACCTCACACAAACCTTGGACTCAAGGAGTGAGTACACAAATTGTTGTCAAAATAAGCAAGATATTCATTTCATAAATGTATACAATTACACTATAGCTTCTGTTGTTGCTAGTTGGACCCATCTGCTCCCTTCTCTCACTCTAGCTTGCAACCAACGTGTGACTCCTCAACTCCCTATGGATTCTTTCCAAGCACTATGCCTTCTTTTCTTTGATACAATTTGAACTGCTTTTGCAAGTTCTAATGCCAAGTTTGCCTTTTCAAACTTCAAAGTCCTACCTACTAGTAAACATTTAAAAAACCAGTTTAACATCTCATGCAATGCATTGCTACGAGTGACACCACCACCATGCCTTGAGTCCTTGAAGTAGGCTACATTCATCACTGAGTCACCTTCAAGCATCAAATAGGCTACATCATTGTTGTCAATGACGCTCATCATCCAAACATATACATAGTCAAACATAGTCAAAGTGGATAGCAACCCAAAGATCAATCTTGAATCGATGCTAGAAGACATTATATGGGCAAATTACCAAAAGCAAAAGTGAAAAATGATAAACAAGGAAACTTTTGAGCATCTAACCACTTGCAATGCTTCATCCCATGAAGGAGATTTAAGAGAAACCCCCAAATCAAGAAAACATAGATTTGAGGATCAAATTTGACCTATCTTGAGCAGCAACCAAGGGGATTTTGGGTGGAAATGAGAGCCCTTCTTGTATAGTGTGACTTATCCATGTCTTGTGTATTCCAAATGGACAAAGGGCCGCAATTTTGTACAAACCATGGTCTGTGTGCATAGAGAATATGCTGCAAACATGATGAGCATCATTTCAATTGCATAAACTCTTTCACAGCCATCCTAAACCTTTCATAATACATTCCATTGATTTGAACGTGGCGAAGCAATTTTATTAATGAATCTACCTTTGTCCATACTTTAGATCTCAAAGTTGCTACTTGAGGATGAGAAGCCTTATTGGTTGTGCATTCACACAATGCTTTCCAGTATTCCCAACCCAAACTTCTTTGAGACAATGTATGTTTGTATTTGTCGAGATTGTGGTTTGATAGGAATCTCCTTGCCTTTCCTCCACCCATGGACACTTTTACAAGAATATTCTGTGTCACCCTAGACATTTTCTTATCCTCCTTAAGTTTGACATGTCCTTGATGGAATCCCATCTCTAATAGCAACTTCTCAGCGTCTGCATAAACAAGATGCAAATACAACAACTTATCAAGTACGCGTAGTTTTGCGTGTAAAGTACATATGTGCACTCTCTCTAGTGGGATGGGCAAGATGGGATCCCACTTTGGATCCTTCTTGTTGTATTTGGGAGCTTGCGTTTCGCTACAAGATAGAATGCCACTCTCCCATTGTAAGCTAGCCTTTTGTTTACGTTGTGAATACATGCAATAAAGGCATGTGAACATTGCATTTTTCTCTGTATCACAACCATGCAAGCACTTAAGGGTTTTCAAATCACCAACAAGATGCCATTCAACTCAAAATGTTCCATGGCCATCGATTGTCAGTATTTGCCCTTCCTCTTGTCTTCGGGTCGATGGGATTCCTATTCTATCTAGAACCAACTTCAATGTCTCATGGCACTCTTTCGGAGTCTCAAATGCTGCAAACCACCATATATCTTTCTCTGATTGCACTGAGAAATCTTGCTCTACTTCCTCGTTCCCTTGAACAAGGCTAAGGCTTTATTCATAATGTAGATGCTTAATCTCTCTAACTTGTGTTCTTTCACCAATTGATCTTCATCAATTTTAATGACAAATATGAGCTTTCTATTGCAATCTGTACTGTAACAAAAGAGAGAAATCGTTAGGGTAAACATGATATAGGAAATGAACTAAGTGAAGTGCAATGCTATAATGGATTTCATCTTACCATCTTCTCTTCATGCCATAGAATTTGACCATTGCTTGTTGCAGTTTCTCAACATTTAAGTAGACATTGTTGAAAGCATTCATCTCAAAGATTTGCAAGTCAGATTTCATTTTACTCTTCCAAGTCATTGTGCCCCTTGTGCAATGGTACCCTCCAAGCATTTCTCTTGCACGTTGGTTTGTTTCTCGCCGTGCACGTCTCACAGTCCAAGGTGTGGATAGAAGTACTGTAGGCTTCTTATACTTTCCCAAAATAGTAGACTTGAAAATTTTGAAAACAGATGTGTAAGCTTCATGACTTACACTAGCAGTATCACAAGCTACAAGCATCTCCTTTACGTCCACAATATCCTTGAAGTCCTTCATCACCAACAACTTGCACACGTAGGCACTTCTGCCTTCTCTCATTCCTTTTCCAAGCCTTTTTTGGTTTTAGCTAGCTTACAAAGTGACTCTTCTAATTTATGTCGATCCAAGTCCAATGCATTTCGCTCCAAGTCCAATGCTTCTACTTTATCATGAAGATACTCATTCTTCCTTTGAAGATCCTGCATAGAGTTATGCATTGCAATAATGGTGCTATTTCCTACATGTGCTAGCATCTCTGCTTGGGCTTTGCGCATATCGCTTGCTTGCATAGCCATTGACTGAGCATTCTTTAACCAATTGCAATAACCAAGCAACCCCGCATGTCCATTTCCAACGAACTGAACTAGCTCATGCATTGTATGGAAAGGAGGGCTCTTTTGGTTGGCAAGATCTAAAGGATACAAGGATCCTTCTACACAAAGGTCTAGATGCTTATTTCCTTGCGAACAAAGAATGTGGATTTTGGAAGCAACCCTCAATCCCAGACTATGTGTGCTTGCATATTCAACCTCCAACTATAAGTGAACCTGGTACTTGTTGGAGATGTCCTCGAATGGTGCCATGAGTAATGGAGTGTAGAGAAGGAGAATGTGTGGAGAAGCAGGCTTGAAGGAGTAGCACACAAGAAGGGAGAGGGCAAGGAGGAGGAGGGATAGGGGAGGGAAGACCAGTAGTTGAAGGGAAGGGGGGTGGACCAGTAGGTGTGGAGGGTGAGTAGGCATGGAGGAGGAGGGAGGGAGGAGGGAGGAGTAGGAGGGAGGGGGGATGAGGAGCAGGCATGGAGGAGGAGGGAGGGGGAGGGGAGGAGGAGCAGGCATGGAGGAGGGAGGGAGGCAATAGGCATGGAGGAGGGAGGGAGTGGGAGGGGAGGAGGAGGGAGGAGGGGGAGGGAGGAGGGAGGGGGAGGGGGAGGAGGAGGGAGGGGGAGGAGGGAGTGAGGAGGGAGAGGGGGAGGGGGAGGGAGGGATGAAGGGAGACAGGGAGGGAGGGAGGGAGGAGAGAGGAGGGAGGGAATTCAAATTTTGAATTTTGAATTTGCTGGTTCCCACCTAGGAGTAAGAGTTGTGTAAGAGGTGTAAGAGGGGGGGTCACTTTTGGGCTTAACCCACCTAGATGAGGGGGGATTAGGAATTTTTGGGACCTACCTTGGCCCTTTCATTAGGACTAACCCATTTCTTAATCCATGCCC
The DNA here is from genome assembly GCF_047967505.1 of Dipteris shenzhenensis. NCBI lineage: Eukaryota > Viridiplantae > Streptophyta > Polypodiopsida > Gleicheniales > Dipteridaceae > Dipteris > Dipteris shenzhenensis. Next base: position 27,227,923 of record NC_141614.1, on the reverse strand, counting down.
TTTTGAGACCCCATTTGTCCCCTAATGGAGTCTGGACCAGTCAATGAAGCATGGAGGATAGGCCATGGTGATAGATAGTGTAAGAGATGTCAATGTGCATAGGAAGAGATCTCACACCTCTTCCTAAATTGTAGACTATCTAGAAGTTTGTGGGATCCATTACAACAACTTCTAGCCCAGTTCTCAGTTCGTTATGCCTACTTGCTGTTGGGTAATACTCCTAGCAAAGCCCCCCCCCCCAACTGGAATGCTATTTGCGCTTCTGTGTTGCGGTCCATATGATTTTTTGATGCGCAAAAGTATTTAATGATAATCATGTGGATGATACCAGTGACTTTTTTCTATTTGAAACTAGGAGCGAAGTGACAATTTGTAGAGATTTGAAAGGAAAGGAATATAGCCCCAATGGCTTTAGTAGGTGGACTCGATATCACATGGGCAAAAGAGCTTGGTTTCTTCATCAAAAGGAAAAGAGACTCTTTCTACTTATGTCAAAAAGGGAGTTCAATGATGTTGAAGATCCATGGGATGCTATTTTCTTCAAAAAAGATATGACTTCAAGCCTTGTAGTAGGCATAATGATAGAGCCAAAAGAGACTTTTATGGACAAAGAGTTCAGATCCTGAAGTTGGCGGTCTTCATTTTGTCGTGTCAAGGAGAGACTCAAAGACCTTTGTGATGCCTCCTCCTCAACCATCAAAGTTTCCAGAGCTGCAAAGTGCATTGGAGGCTCTTGCATATACTTGGGAGCAATTTCCTATTGTGGTGGCAAAAAGGATGCATGCAAAGATAATGTTTGAGTACTTTCAGGATGCACAATATGCTCCTCATATTCAAGGATCTTCACCTGCAGATGAACCTTGGATCATTGACAGTGGTGCATCGCGCCACATGACCAGTCGGAAGGATTGGTATACCTCTCTACAGCCAGTAGGGAATGACATCCTGGTAGCAGTCGGCAATGATGCAAAATGTCCAGCAAAAGGGAAAGGTACGATTGCTCTCAAGTCAGATGGAGTTGTAAAACAGTTAATCGATGTTCTTTATATGTCGGATATCAAGAGGAACTTGTTGTCCGTTTTCGTGATCATGGATCGGGACCTCAAAGTTCAATTCGATAAGAATGAAGACGATCAAAAAGCTCAGACTTCGATGCAGGGACAAGAAGAACATGCACACTGTCACAAACATGTAGAACATGAGCGCAAACTTCTAGAGTAAGAAATGGTGGATGTAACTAAGGATGATGAAACACAAGCCTTGAGTGCACGGGAATTAAAAAAAATTGAAGATCAAGGTCGATCCACTACAGTTATGCTAGAAGCTCTTGCTAGCAAACCACGATGTGAAATGCAAAAGGCTAGTACTGCAAGAGCCATGGTTCCAAGCAGTAAAAAAAGGCATCGTCCCACTGTAGAGAGAGATAATGTGGATGAAAAACGGTTAAAACAAGAGAAAGATGAAGAAGACTCAGAACCCAAGGCTGCATTTCCACCACGTCCCATACTCCTCCCATTTCCCAAAATCCCATATTTCCCCATCTCACCCTCCGCAAAAGCTTATGGTTTGATGATTGAGGTCAGTTTGTTGCTGTTTGTTGATTCCCACTAATGCAAGTATGGTAGACTAGAGGAATTATAGTGTATTTGTTTTTGGAAATCTTTATTTTCATTATTGCTTTTTTCATGGTTGTCATCCTTCACTGCTATGCCACTATTCGTCTTCACCTATAACTTTCCTGCAATGACCGACAACTTTTTGTTGTCATAGTCATACAATTAAAAAAAAGTCCCTTGCCATTGCCATGCTCACCCTCTCCTTAAGTCTATTCCCTTTGCTTGCTCATTACATCTAGCATATGCTATGTAGCATAGTTCTAGACAATCCATGGAATTCTTTTGTTTAGAGTTTGTCAGTGCACTAAGTCTTGCTTCTTTGGTGTGTCTTCGTACAGCTATGCTCAAGCACCATGAATCTCTTTGTGCCACCTCTCGGTGTCTCTTTACCTCTAATTAGCATTGCATCACCACCCTACTTCATAATTCTCCTTCCACCAATCACAAGCATTTATAAATACTTCCAAGCATCTCATGGTCATTCCACTTGCTCGTCTTGTGTTCTTGCATTTTAATGAAGTAAAACATGATTCCATTTGGATCCTTTATGGCTAGAAAATGTTTGTGCATACTGTGGATACTAAAGCCATCATGGGTCTACTAGTAGAAAAACTTGCATATAACATGTATTCAAGGGATAGCATTTAAACCCCTTCATAGATATGGGGCCTACATTCCTTTCCCATTATAAAAAGGCAAACACTTTATGATTTTGAAAATTAAAACACCCCCCCCCTCTCTCTCTCTCTCTCTCTCTCTTTCTTTCTTTTTCCATCATGTGGGAAGAGTCCAAGGCATAATGAAGGGAGAGCAAAGCTAGGGCGTTGCATTCCCAAGGGGATCCAAACACTCTCATCCATTCAAATGGCCAAATGCCTTTATCACTTACTCTAGGGCATGGCATCCCCAAAGGAGAGAGGCAAATGCCCTTCGTAGAAAAACTTGCATATAACATGTATTCAAGGGATAGCATTTAAACCCCTTCATAGATATGAGGCCTACATTCCTTTCCAATTATAAAAGGCAAACACTTTATGATTTTGAAAATTAAAACACACCCCCTCTCTCTCTCTCTCTCTCTCTCTTTCTTTCTTTTTCCATCATGTGGGAAGAGTCCAAGGCATAATGAAGGGAGAGCAAAGCTAGGGCGTTGCATTCCCAAGGGGATCCAAACACTCTCATCCATTCAAATGGCCAAATGCCTTTATCACTTACTCTAGGGCATGGCATCCCCAAAGGAGCGAGGCAAATGCCCTTCGCCACTTACCATGTGAGCTCCCAAAGAGGGATTTTCTAAGTTGGGTGTGGAAGCATTTGTGATTTTCTCGTAGTTTTAACCTCGAGTTTGTGAATGCTCTCTTTTACCGACGGCGATTCTTAGAACTCATGTCTACTTTAATTCAAACTATTTACTTTGAACTTACTTTCTGTTCTCCTTGACACACCTTTACCTTCCTCGAAGTTCTTCTCCATCGCCATATCCTCTCGTTCTCCTTGTTCTTGTTTTGTTGTTGCTTCTTCCGCCATCCCTTGCTATTTCAATTGCTTTCGCAGATTTTTGTTCCGTCTTTCTTCTCTTTGATCCACTGCTTTCCTCAACCATCCACTTTCAGAAGCATGGGTAAGGGAGCCAAGGGCGCTTCCCTGCTTCGGAAAGAGCAGAAGCAGCTGGTTTGCATCGTGTGCACCGTCGTTTTGGTCATCATCATCGTCATCCTCGCTACACTCTACTTCTCCATCTTTAAGCCCAAAGACCCCAAAGTCCAAGTCCCAACGCTGCAATTGTTGTCCTTCAATGAAGTTGGAGATCCATCCACTGTCACCTCGCTTGATCTCAACCTGAATCTGCAGGTTTCCATGTATAATCCCAACAGGGCCACTTTCCGTGTAGAAGATGGCAGCACAGCTTGCTTGTATTACTATGGGTCTCAAGTTGGGTTCGCCTCAATTCCTCAATTCTCCATCCCATCGCAGTCATTTTCCTCGGTTGCTGTGGGCTTGACCGTGCAGAGCCCTCTCCAAGGACCTCCTCTCCATGCCGATGTTCTTGCAGGGATTCTGCCGCTCAATATCGCAGTTATAATCAGGGGCCATGTCACAACTCTTAACGTTTTCTCCCATCATTCGGATGTCATCTCCAAGTGCAGTGTCAATATTTCCTTCAACACCAGAGGTATCCAATCCTACACTTGCCACGGAAGCTACTCGCTCGATGATTGAGAACAACAATGGTGGCCAGGCCTATTTTACACTCTTGCGCTGGCATTCTGTTAAGCGCCAGTGTTGTCATTGTAAATTCTTGCCTATCAGGATGATGATCTGCGACATTGTTAATTGCCCAATGGTCAGGTAGCCCTGCTCTTACTCTCTAACGGGTATTTCTCTAGCCAAATGTACTGCGGTACCGCCTCTGTAATCAGATTGTCGCTACTAATTAATAGGGTGCAAGCTGAGAAGAATCGTCTTTGTGTTTATTACCGGCGTAATTAAGCCTTTGTCAAATTCCATATGCGTATTCTGATGAGTTTCTTTGGCATTTGGATTTTTTGTTATGATGCTTCCATGTTGTGGTTCAAATTCGAATTTTAGCGTTGAGGATTTGCAAACGAGTAGAAGAAAGGCCAAGCGGAGGGTCACTGCATGTATTCCGAAGGCTTGGAAGGTTCGTTTCGTGACGGGGAGAAGCCTTAAGTTCCCCTCCCGTTCCGCGGTGGATACAATTCTAACCGTCTCTACGTATCTCGGGGTGGGTTAGTCTCATCCTTTGCGGCTAGAATTCTAACATATTTGACAAGTATTTTCTTTTGCTGCTCTAAAATGTCAACCTATGTGTGAGTTTATGGCAACACGCTGCTAAGCCAGGCGTGTAATCTATGGATTACGTCACGGAAATTGGATCCATTGTGTACATAATGCTCAGTGTGAGGTGATTATATTCGCTGGTTTATTATGCGCGGACTGGCCGGGTTTGTTCAATTGTGTTTATCATTACTGTCGCGTCGTCAGATTGTTGATGAGTGAGTGAGTTTGCAAGTTTAGACTGTACGAGTGCAATGTGGATTTACAATCGTGAAAAGACGAAGCAAGTAAGCGTGTAAAGCATGAGATGCGCACTGCGATCGTGGGAGATCGGGATTCATGAGAGACTTGAGCATGCTGAGACGCATGCTTCTTCTGTCAGATACGTACAACAATAATGAATACCTCTTTTTATTTTTCCTTTCATTTCAAAGCAAAACTCGAGATTTTATTGATACCGCCCTTGCCTTTAGGTAGTTAACCGTTTCGTGAGCCCCGCTTAACAATAATTATAAATTTCAATTACTATACATTAGATGGCGAAGTTGAGGAAAAAAGGAGGGTAGTGGGGGGCGCATTACAAAGCATGTGAACCAAATAAAACATTTTTTTGATGACTTGCAAGTTAGGTTTTTTGCCAAGGTGACTTAATAAATGTACATTGTTCTTAGGACGTATTGAAGAATAACCTATTCACGCCTCTTTAAGAGCTACTAGCTTCTGGTCTTCTGTTCTTAAATGAATGATGCTTTCTTGCAGTAGCTTTTCCACTATTCTCTGCTCCAAGAGCGTCCCACCAAAGCAAGAAAGAGAGGATCTCACTTTCACTAACTCTTGGTCATGCATTCTTGAATGAATGGTCCTTTCTTACACTAGCTTTTCCACTACTCTATGCTCTTAGAGCATCCCACCAAAGAGAAAGGGAGGATCTCCTTTTGAAATAGTCATAGCCATTTGTTGCTTTATGTTTACGGAATGATGGATTCTTTCTTCCATTTACTTTTGCATTATTTTATTGTTAGAGATCATCCCACCTTGTAAAGCAAAGTGAAAGGAAGGGTTTACAGTTATTATAACCTTTCAATTTCCCCTACATGCCCCCCTTGAACATCCCCCATGCCACTATAGTCTAAGAAGAGGACATGAAGTCTAGATCCATTATCGCCGCACAATGGGATCACTTTAACCCATATTTCTTTGATATTTTGATCCCTAGTGGGCTTTGAACTAAAAGTGAAAAATTTTTTTTTGTGCACGAGTCTAGGAAGTTCATGGGATGCCATTATAGGAAGTACAATGATGGGATTAATGTTTTATCTTCAAGAGCCAACTGAAAATTTGGATGTAAAAATACCTTTATGTTTTATCAACATGCGCTCCAAGAAGTCTTAAAAATATGTACCTATTGTCCATCATAGACTATGTTCATGGTTGATTACATGAGGTCTAAAACACATACATGTACCGTGATAGATGGTAAATATGCAAAATTTTGTATTGTCTTTTTCCTACACATGCACATTTAGTTATATATTAAAAAAAGAATCCTTGTAGTTCCTTGGTTTTCTTGCTAGCCTACATTTCTACCCCAAAATTATATCCTTGTATATAATAAGAGATTAGTTTGTCAAGGATATTGTGAAGAAGCCTTTCTAGATCTCATTTATTATTATGCCCCACTCACCACCCACTTATTTGTATTCCCAACTTATCATCCCCTTCCCAATCTTTATCAATTTTAAACATTATTTTTTATAGTCTTGTATAAAATTTATTCCTACAATCCACCTTTGACATCTTTGATTTGCCATTTAGACAATTCATTGAGAATTTTTACCAGATAAATGTGAATGTGAGTGAAATGTCCATAGAATTTGGATTGTTTTCATCATGGACTTACTCACTCATTATGCTTACGAGAGAGCCCTTGCATTTTAAAAAATTGATCTTGGTTTCAAAGTGACATCATAAACGCTATCAGATGTATAAATAAAATCCATATCCACCAAAATGCCTTTCATGACTAAGTGGTGCATACTAAGAATCTCTATCTATCATGCAAGTTCAAGGGGTATTATAAAAAACCCCTCAACTAAATTCTTCCCAGCATTGAAACCACCCCTCTTTATTTATGAAGTAATGAATTTTTTTCCAAAGTTGAAATAAAAACCCCTCTAGTTAATGTAATACTGTAAAATTTTCCCTGAAAAGACCCCTCCTTTTGAATGCATTTGGTACACAAAAATGCTATGGCGTGAACCCCTGAGCTAAGTTTATTAATAGGGAAGGTTACTAAAAAACTAGTAACCTAAGAATATGCATTCAACAAGATGGGTTTCTATGATGCCATGCATCATAGAAAATCTACATACCTAAGGTGCCAATTTAAATTGTGTGCACTTTCAAAAAGGAAGAAAAATTTACTAATCATTAAAAAACTAGCTGTGTAAGTAGGGACCAGCTTTTAATTATTCTTAAGAATCTAAGAGGTATAGGTGCCTGTATCATGCAATTCCTAAAATTTAATCATACTAGTGTTTTCAATCATACCAATGTTTTCAATCAAATATGAGGGTGTACATTAAGGGAGAATTGGGGTCTCAAAAGGGCCTCATAAGGAATGGATTAGGGAATGCTTAGTGGGCTAATGCAAGGGGCTTGGAGGGTCCCAAAGAGGCCTAACCAGCGAAATAGATCACCCTTTTGTTCACCTGACCTGCTTCCCTAATTCACCCCAAGCAATTCCTCAAGGGCATTCTCATGTAAGCACTTCCATGACCACATGGTTTTTGTTCTGTGCATCTGGATATTATGAAAACAAGAAGAAAAATGTGCAGAGGCATAAACTAAGACAACCTTACCCATTTAGAGCCAAATGTAAACTTCATGGCCATGCCCACATCCTTTGCAATCTTTTCCTTGTATGATTGCATTGTTCTTGTGTCCACCATGCTGCAATCCATGTCTTCAAGTTGTGGTGTTGCAATGCATTGAAGATGGCCATAGCCTGATGCCGTCCTTGGAGTAATGTACTTGGCATTATACCAATAGATATTTCTCTGTTTCAAAGCAAAGGACTTCTCTCCAGCATGCATCTGCCATCCTAAGTCCTCATGAATGGTAGTAAACTTACCTAAGAAGCACTCGACTGGTTCCCACTCCTCAAAGTCTGAAGGAAATACATCTGCTATGCACAAGTGCTATTTCAAAATACAATTTCAAACTGACTCATTACACTAGTTCTATTTCAAAATACAATTTCAAGCTGACTCATTACACTTCAAAACCTTACACAAAATGCAGACTTACAATGCGATGGTATTGTCGATTGATTGCTTGACGGAGAAATATGCATGTCCTTCCCCATGTAGATGTGTTGCACCTTTGCAAGCAATCCTTTCTTCCCAAGCTTGAACTTCATGATGCGGCCCTTCCATTCATGCAAAAGATCACCTCTTTTGCTCTTGGGAAGCTTATGTGGACCCTTGGTAGATCCTCTCATGACTATCCAATCATGCAAGCTATAGGTGCAAGGCACCCATTCACTCAGTGCATTTTTTCTCCTGTGGGACATAGAGTACATGTATGGTCTCCTCACCATGCTTGTATAGAGGTCCCAACAGCAATAGTGGACTAGAAAGTGCACCTTGGAGGGAGAGAGCAGCTCTGATAGAGGGAGAGAGAGGGAGAAGGTATAGAGGGTGCAACTGAAGCTTGAAAGAAGCTCCAAGAGGTGTTGTAGCTAGGAATGGAGGGAGAAAGAGTAGAGGGGGATGAGCAGCTACTCCAGGAGGTGTTGTAGCTAGGAATGGAGGGAGAAAGAGCAGAGTGGGATGAGCAGCCACTATATAGGAGGTACTGTAGCTAGGAATGGAGGAAGAAAGAGCAGAGGGGGATGAGCAGCTGCTGCTGTAGGAGGTGTTGTCGCTAGGAGTGGAGAGAGAATGCAGCTGCTACAGGAGGTGCTAGAGAGGGAGAAATACAATGGACCAGAGCAGGAGGGGGCAGAGAAGATGCCAAATGCATTCCCACATTTGAAAAATGGAGGGAGAATGGATCTGGACCAGAGAAGAGGAGGGGGCAGGCCTGTAACAAGTTGAGAGGGGGGAAAATTTTGCCTAGAAGGGCCCACCGCCTCTTGAATGTCTTGTAGGTTTGTTTGGGGGAGGTGCATATGGGAGAAGGGTCAAGTATGGGTTGAAGGGGGGGGGGATGGTTTGAGTGGTCCCTGGTGTAAGAGGAGTAGCCAGTAGGGGCTGTTTGCAGGTCTACCCACCCTCCACCTCAACATGGCATTGCCCCACAAAAAGGAGCACTCCCATTGGTACACCTCAAATACCTCACTAATCCCTTGAAATTAGGAAACACTAATTGGGGGCCCTTTGGAGACCTCGATTCTCCCCTAATGTGAAAAATAATGCAGGTTTCTAGATTTAAGGGTCAACGTTTGCTTGGGTATAGCCAATCATGAAATTATTTTTGAGGCCACTTTGGGGCTGCGACACGATGCACTTTTGGGTGAATATTTGAATTTTGCACGGACCCACATTCTCACCATAAATTTTTTGAACACAATCTATTTGTTCTGAACACCGTATAGCTCGACACACAGAGAACATCTGTAGCCTTAGGATGAGGGATCAAGGAATCAAGATGCAACTTCTTCATGTACACAGCAAGACTGTGGTATTGATGGCTGCACTAGTTAAATCGGATGCCTATCTTGCTATGTAGTAGGGTTCGAAATGCATGGTATGCCATACCCCCATCATAGATGATTGATGTATCCAATGGCCTACGTGCTACCACCCTGTGCACGTTTTTTACTTTGGGGTGTTTTTGCATACAAAATCGCTATGTAGAGAATGCCATTTGCCATTGCCCAAGTCATGGATAGATCAAATGTTCCTGCCTGCTATAGCTATCTATGACGAGAAAGTAGATGCTACAACTTAATTTGCCATTTGGGCAAAAGATCTTGAAGACAAGGAGCTCAATTTGAAGAAGTCCAAGACCTGCTAACTGCGAGGAAAAGGAGTCTAAAGGGAGGAATCAGTCCCCTTCAGGAAAGGAGCAAGAAGGGCCGAGTGTGCAACTAGGAAGCTCAAATCAAGGAAAGAGGAAGTGGCAGGAAGGGAGGGGCCAGGCCCCTGTAGGAAGGAACTAGCCCCATTCTAGAAAGGAGAAAGGAGGGCCAAGCCTGCAATCAAGGAGCTCAACAAGGAGTCCTTGAGATGTAATATGAAGAAAAGGAGTCTTTGAGATTGTAATCTATGTAATCTATGTGTAATCTATTGAATTGTTAATCTTCTATAGAGTTTACTTGGGCAATGTTTTCTCATCTATGTGATAAGATAGTGTCCTTTGATCCACGCTAGGGCAGTGATAAAAATGAGACAAAAGATTTTGATTTGATAAGTAATGTGAGATGAAATATTTTGATTAGATTACTAATGTGAGACTGAAAGATTTCTATTAGTGAACTAATGTGAGACGAAAGATTTTGATTAGACAACTAATGTGAGACGAAAGATTTCAATTAGAAAACTAACATGAGATTGAAGAATGAGAAGGTGGGGCTCAATGAACTCAAATATCTCAATTACCAAACTAACATGAGACTGAAAATTGAGAAGGTCGGGCTCAATGAACTCTCTCCCTATTTAAGTGCAGTACAGACACAACTAAGAGCCCATTATGAAATCTAGCCCCAAAACTCTATACACCGATCCACCTACATATATGGCATATGCAAATAAATTTGGAATGCTTTTTTTCTATCGATGGCATCCTCACAGAAATAGACCCGGAGAAGGAGGACATGCTTTGGTGGTGGGTGTATTACTTGGAGTCGGCAAAGATGATGAATATTAATTTCCCTCGGTTTTTTTTTCCTGCTCTTTTAAGATACTTGTCAAGCTCATAATGTAGGTTTCTTTTGGCAGGACATGATAGAGGCGCGAAGATGTATAGAGCGCAAAGAACAAATGAAGAGGATCCCTAGTGAAGGAGGAGTTCATATGGGCATATAAGTCGACAGAGTCAAGAAAGCAGTGTGTAATCCGAGTGTGTGAAAAGGTTTGCCATTGTGCATCAGACAGGCCTAAAGAGTTGGGAGATGCCTGCCACAATAGAGGGGTTGATAAGATAGTTGGGAGTTTGGAATTTCCTTGAGTCGCAAAATGTCGTTGTATTTTGAAACAATAAAAATCTTGAAGACATTTCTTAGACTTGTGGACTTTCTCATGGTGCTCGTAATACCTGATTTTTTATCGACCTGCTTTCATGTTAGTACTTAAATGTTTTAAGTAGCCTGGCAGTTGAAATTTGAAGGTTAACCATTCTAAAGGGCACTAGCACTGTGCAACAAATTTTAGGATAGCATGGAAGTTCTGTAGGGATAGCACGGTAGTAATACAGGATAAGTTATTGCCAACGTGATGGTTGGTTGCACTAGGATATTAACAGCCACCAGCATGGTGGTTTGCTTCTATTATTACAAGATGAAGGGGTTTGTAGGATGTGTGGATTCATTATGGGAAACCAACACGGTGGTTGTTGGGATATACTAAAAACAAGCATGGGATAAAATCTGACGGTTAACAAAATGATAAACAATCTAAAGGGCACTATTTTAGTATAGCACTATGCAAAAAAAATATAGGATAGCATGGTAGTAGTGTAGGGATAGCACGGTAGTAGTGCAGGATAAGTTATCGCCAGTGCGGTGGTTGGTTGCACTAGGATATTAACAGCCACCAATGCAGTGCTTTGCTTCTATTATTACAAGATGAATGGATTTTTAGGATGTGTGAATTCATTATGGAAAACTAGCATGGCGGTTGTTGGGATATACTAAAAACAAGCATGGGATGAAATTTGACTACATACATGAGACTACATACATTTTCTTAATACTATATTAGTCGTCCTCGTCCACTGCTCCAAGACACCCCAAGATGTGCTCATGTGTTTCTAAATCCAATTTGAAGACACTCTTGCCCTTCTTTTGTTGTCGCACAGGTTGCATTTGGAACTTAATAGCTCTTACTAGATGAGAGTATGCACATGTTTGTGGACTCTTATGTAGCAGTTCGTAATTGTGGCCTCTCTTGGATGTTTTTTTGTACCAAAAAGCTCTGACTACTACATCCCACTTCTCGTAGGTTGTTCCCCAATTATCCTTAAATGTTTCCTCAACCTTGTGCTTAGGTTTTGTACAGTGCAACAGAAAGTATGGGTCATCTTCCTTGTTCTCCCCAGAATCTGTGACAACTGCAAAGCTATCCCCCTCCTCTAGAAAGTCAGTGAGGTCATCGAAACTCTCCCCAAACTATGGCGAGTCATTTGTCTCTCCATTTTTTTTCACTCCATCTGAACGTAGAGGGAAAACTTGAACTTGCTCCCATGTATTCACAGTTGCTATGTTCTCACAATCATCATGATCCCCTATGATGCACGCACTGCAGAAACAAGAAAGTTTTCTTGTTTTAATCAGTTGGTTGTTTGAAAATCCTCATATGCTGTGCATACCACAAACTCCTTTAATTTTCTCGCAATCGTGCCAGCTTCTCCTTTTCACTTCATGGAACACTCTGCATACTATAGTATTCTTAAGGCTTTGTTTACTATATGTTGAATGCGCACTTGTGGAGAGGTTGGCTATAAGCCATGTTACATCATCATGTGCATCATTGAGTTTGTCTTGAGGACATGCTAATGGGTGTTTAAACAGAGCTTGCTTAATAACAAAAGCACATCCATCATGTTCAGCCTTGCCATGCCTAGACCCAAAGAAATTCCACTTCATGTCTAGACCGATCATGGATTTGAACCTTGAGACAAAGTAGAATCCACGAGCTGATTTAAATTGAGAGGCAGCACCATCTGACCACACCCAATGTTGTTTTATATTTTTTGCATGGGTATTTTACTTTTTTAGCCATTCCCAATGGAGTAGAAAAGCATGCTACACAAATAAGATGTCATGTCCCCTATCATCTGAAATGTAGAAATGGTACGTGCGTTGCACTAACTTGGACTCTTGTAAGTTAGCAAAAGCAGATTGGCATGAGGCGTGGAAGAATCAAGCAAATGATTGTATATGATATGCACAAGAATTTGTATCTGCTTGTTGTACCAGTGAGCACTTTGTATCTCATGATAGATACAAAGTGCTCACAGGTACAACAATAGTGTCATAGGGAAAATCGCAAGGTACATCCTAAACTGCTTATCCTGCTAGCTGGTTGTGAAATTGTGAAGCACATATTTTGGGATGGATTGAACCATGTGACCTACAAGCTCCCTTGGTTGGGTGCTCTTATATGACAATAGCCATCTCTTTTTATCGGATCCTTCAACATTGAAATTTTCAAATCTCCTCCATTTTAGAGCAACATGGTTGTCTTTCCTCATTTCATTTGGACAGACATTGAATGTATTCTTCTTCAGCTTCAAACTGCTGCTTGCATGTGCCATGAATGCATTTAATCCTATACCACTCACGGTCTCCCTTTGGACAAACCACTAGCTCCCACAGAGACCTTAGGCTACAAAACGTGCCCTCCTTGTAGCACACGATGAGGATTTGGGTGGCCTACAAACTGCACATTTATTGGGGAGGCATGGACATTGATCTCCATGGATCAATACTCCAACAAGGCTAGATCTCACGTCATTCATAGCTTGCCAGGCCAGGTCAAATTCTATGTGTGTTTTGCAACAACAAGCATTCATGTCTTTGAGTTTTTGATGTAATAGGGCTTACAATGCTCAAAGTTCCTCTGCCCAATTGAAATGTCCAGGTTCTGATCCATAAACTTGAGATACAACTCCGTTTACTGACCCAACATGCGGGAAAAATAGAACAATGAACCCTCTTTTGCTACTATTAAAAGAAGACAAAACATGGTCTAATTAAAGTATATAATGAAGCAAAATAATTTTCAACCACTGCACTAGTTTAGGATAGTCACAATTTCAATCACCGGGCTAGTTTAGGACACGTTTAGGACAGTCAACCATAGGGCTGGTTTAGGACAGTCACAATTTCAACCACCGAGATGGTTTAGGATACTATCACAATTTCAACCACCGGGATGGTTTAGCTTGATGGTCTCAACTTCACATATTACACAATAACAAGTATACTACTTTTCATTTCTGAATTTCACCATTAGAAAATAACAATATATTGCTTTTTATTTTTGAATTTCATAATTTAATAGTGGTATATGACCCAAATAGCAAGAAATTAAATTTAACAAATTTAAGTACCAAGAAACACAATAATTTCAACCATCGAGCTGGTCAATAACTAATGTATGCTCAACCACACTGGTTTAGGACAATCACATAACTGGTGATTGAGCTGAAGCAGCCACGGTTGCACGATGTTCCAACCACCTGGCTGGTTTACTAAAGTAACATTATATTGCAAAATATATTGCTATTAATTTCCACTCAACCATGACACCGGGCTGGACAACAACTAATGTCTGCTCAACCATGCTGGTTTAGGACAATCACATAACTAGCGATTGAGAGGAACCAGCCTACGGTTGCATGATGTTCTAACCACCGGGATGGTTTAGGACAATCTCATTTAGTCCAAGCCTGGTTTAAGAAATAAAACAAGTAAACTATCCCAAAGCTCAATCACAAACAACCACTGAGTTGGTTTAGGCACCACCGACCTACGTTGTATCTAGTATGTGTATGATGTGCTCCTCAAACATCTTGTGTCTCATCCGCTTCTTACAGATGTCCTTTCTATTTGGAGAAACTCTCGTATTTTTGTGCCAAAACATCGTCACTGTAGCAATGACTTTCGCACTTAGGCTCTCTCCTTTTCATGCGTTTTGTTGAAGCCCACAGACTTCTCAGATCGGGACGATCGTGCATTGCTTCTGCTCTATGTTCAACCACTGGAGCCACGTTGGTCCTTCTGATAATTGGCAACATTTTTGACATTGTGCGCCCAACATTAGGGGAGAATTGGGGTCTCAAAAGGGCCTCCAATTAGTGTTTCCTAATTTCAAGGGATTAGAGAGTGATTTGAGGTGTACCAATGAGAGTGCTAGAAGGTGTGGGACAATGGTATGTTCAGGTAGAGGGTGGGCAGGCCTGCAGAGAGCCCCTATTGGTTGCTCCCCTTACACTAGGGACCACCCAAACCATCCCCCCCCCTCTTAACCCATGTTTGAACCTCCTACCTGAGGGGGGTCACTCATCCTATGTAACCCTATCACGTGAGTTCCACAGAAGGATATTTTTTATTTCTAAAATTTATAGAAATAAATATACATAAGGGACTATTTAAAATAGCTTTGGAAAAAATTTATAGATTTGTATAGAAAAGGGGTACATTTAATTAATGAAAATTTTACAGATAAGGGATTTTAGAAATAGGCCTTGAACACATGTCATATAGAGGGTTTATACATAGTGACACCCCCGAGCCTCCTACTAGGTGCACCTCCCCCACATGAGCCCAAAATTGCCTTCAATGGGATGGTAGGGCCCTTGTGGCAAATTTTTCTTCTCCCCTCCCTCTTTCTAGGACCTTTGCCCCCCACTATTCTAGTCCAGCCTGCCAAATCACTCAGATTTGAACCAAATCCCATGCATTTTCCCTCTCCCCCCTCTTTCTCTACTCCCTCCTGCTCTGGCCTGCTTGCTGCAACTCCTCTCTCTCTCTCTCTCTCTCGCCTCTCCCTCTCCTATGTCTCTATTGGAGCTGCTCTATCCCTCTTCTTCTCCCTCTCCCATGCCGCTGTTGCTGTTGCTCTGTCCCTCTCCTTCTCCCTCTCTTGTGCCTCTATTGCTGCTGCTCTATCCCTCTCCTTCTTCCTCTCCTATGCCTCTATTGTTGCTGCTCTATCCCTCTCCTTCTCCCTCTTTTGTGCCTCTATTGGAGCTACATTGCCTTGTCTAGAAGTCCCATTCTTGTTGTTGCAACCTCTGCAAGCATGGTGAGGAGAAAGGCTACAAGACCACGCAATGTTGTGACCTCTTGCGGCCGTGCAAATCAAATCGAATGATGATTTTAAAGATTTTATCTCGCAATTTCTGGATTGTTTCTTGGATGAATTACCAGTCTAGACCTGAAGATCATAGCATGTAGAGATTTTGCCTGGAAATTCACCTCCTTAAATAGCTCCATATCGAGTAGACATCTTAGAATGAAAAGAGATTCAAAGACAAATAGAAGAATTGTTGGAAAGGAAGTTTATTAGACCAAGTCGCTCCCCTTATGGTGCTCTAATCCTTTTGGTGAAAAAGAAAAATGGCACATTTAGGATGTGTGTGAATTATAAAGCACTTAATAAACTTAATGTCAAGAATCAGTATCCAATTCCAAGAGTAGATGATTTACTTGACAAGTTGATAGGAGCTAAAGTCTTCAGCAAGATTAATCTTAAATCTGGTTATCAATAAGTTAGAATGACAGAAGAAGATGTTTACAAAACTACTTCTAGAACACAAATGGGTCATTATGAGTTTTTGGTTATGCCATTTGGTTTGACCAATGCTCCAGCTACTTTTAGTAGAATGATGAACCGAATCTTTCTAAAGCATCAAGAGATTGTACCCAATGATTGCCTCTTGTCTTTTCATGAGTTTCCATGCATATTTGATTTTTGGTGCTATAGTATGTGTTAGATCTAATTGCTATTCACGTTTCATCATTGAACATTCTATTTCCATATCATTTGTTGATCTCTTTGCTTGGAAGCAACCACTCTAAACAATAAAAAGAAGTTCTTCTTGATGTGGTCTTCTTGATGTGGCACTATGAACATTGAGCCATAAAAAAAGGTCCCGTCCTTCAATTCTGATGATGTGTGACCTTCATATTAAAGACTCCCGATCCCAGTATGGAGGACGTGTAACATGCCAGTTATGCATGTTGCAGGCTCCCACTCTTTGTAAGTAGATCAATAAAAATCTATAAAACAAGTACAAGACATAAGAAAGTCCCCAGAAAATGCAAATACTTTGAATCATGGCACTAGTTTCCTTTGGCGTACTTGCAATTGGGCCTACAATATGGAAGGCCTGCATGTGGATGCACATATATGTCTGCGTGTGTAAAGATGTATATGTTTGCATGGGTAAAGACATGTTGAATATATATCCAGGTTGTTGTTTTTCTGCTTGGAGACATCTCCAAATCCAAGATCCTTCCCTTCCAATGTTTGGAGATGTCCATTTCATCCTTTCAAGCCACTTTATACCACCCAAGATTAGTGGGTTGAATTGTTATCCCCATTAAAATTTTATGTAGAGCTAAGGAATCCATTCCGCATGCTCATCCTTGACGTTCTTCAGTATAACAGATTGTATACCACCTCAATATCTATCATTTTCCATCTCCATAGTCCCTATCCCAATTCCATATGATTAACAACATCTCTCTTCCTCTCTCATTTTAACCATAAATTAACATAATAATCTTCCCTTAGTACTCTCTCTCTCTCTCTCTCTCTCTCTCTCTCTCTTTCTCTCTCTCTCTCTCCCCCCCCCCCCTCCCACTCTCCCTCCTCTCCCTTCGTCTCTTTATCGCTCCTCTACTAGAGAAGAAACAAATGTCAAAATAATGTTATAGCTCTAAATATCATCCACCTCTATCTACTCTTCCTCTCTATCTTTTGCAACAACCATATAGATGAATTGTGAGACAAAAATGTACTAAAGAGACAATTTTCAAAGCAAAATCACTTCATTACCCTGAAACTATGTGTTCTTCATTTTGAATTTGATTCTCTATGGTCCAATAAGGCAAAGAAAGAGCTATAACAACCTTTTCTCATTTTTCGTTCTCCTTCAAAGAAGAATCAGGTCACACCTTTGGTTTCAAGAAGAGAGTAGTAATGGACGAATGACTCATGAAAGTGATAATGAAATTGGAGACAAGAGGGACGAATAGATCTTGGACAAATTTTTTCTTTGATAGATTTTCGCAGGTGTAAGAAAAATGTGAACAAAGAGGTGGGAAAATTACTAATCACGAGTAGAATAGAGATAGTTTGAAACCAGGTGCTAGAAGATGGCAAGAAATTTTTTGAGTGTATGGAGGAGGTGAAATGAGAGAGCAGTGAGTGACTTGGTTTGGAAGTTAAAGTTGGTTGAACTAGAAGGAGAACATGAGTATACTTCTAGTTTGGGGCTAGTTTGGATAGGAGGAAAACAAGAGGCCTGCAATGGTTAGGCCACACCTGCCATAGGCAATATTTTATTGTGAAGCATCAATGATGGAATTTCCCCTAGAATTGGGGTATTTTGGAAAAAATATGGAATTTCCCCTAGAATTGGGGAGCCTCTATCATAGAGAAGTCCACATGGCATAATCTTTTTGATGGAATCCCTATTCCCTTATCCAAGCCTTTAATATTTTATTAGTTCTCTAAAGGGTCCCTTTTTTAGTCCAAAATTTTTTGTAATGGGAGAAATGGATACGTGACTAAGTGTAAGGCTTAAATGATTAAAGAAAAAAATTATGAAGTGAGTGAATGGGAATAAACATGAGAGAAGAAGCTATTTGAAAGAGGTTTTGGAACACTGCAACAAGGTATTGGACTATCACACAAGCTAGGCTAACAAGTACTCAGTACATATTAACAAGTTCGTAATATTCTGTCTCGATCGATGTAAGGGATCACTATTAGTTGATAGTGATCGCCAGTCCCATAGATCCTAAAGGGTCTCTCTCACATGGACTTCAATACAATCATATAATATCATACCATCTCTCTCTCTCTCTCTCTCTCTCTCTCTCTCTCTCTCTCTCTCTCTCTCTCTCTCTCTCTCTCTCTCTCTGATATGCACAAAGATTCTTTCTCACTTTGGCTCAGTTCATTTATTCAACCACCATGTAGACACTAATGCAATATGTAAGATAGTGCGTGCATTCAACACAAGGGGTTTTGTTTTCTCGGGGAGTTACAAAAGGTATACATACATAAGCAGATTCTTAATGTCAAAAAGAGAAGTTTTTTGGATAGAAGAGGGACTCTTCTCATCTCAAAATTTATGGAAAGGGTGTATTCAATTTTGTAAATATCTCTTATAAACATGTGCTATATGCAGTTATGACATAGTAAATGTCCAGGGGTAATCACAATCTTCTAGTCTTACTTGGCCACGCCTATGAGTGTGATGATGCAATAGCCATTTGTGGACTCTGATTTTCAATGGATTTGGTCACCAGTTTGATCATGAACTTGAGTCAATCTACAATAGGTTGATCATATACTCAGGGAAAAATCACACCTGTTTTGGACTAACACCACCATCTTCCTTCAACAGGTAAGGTACTACATGCATTCATTATAAGGGGCTTTATTTTCTTCCGGAGTTACAAAATAGATATGTATATAAGGGGCTTTGTAATTCAAAAGCAAAAATTTATGTACAGAAGAGGTACTCATGTCATCTCTAAATTTATAGAAAGGGTGTATATAGGCTCTAAAAGTCCATAGGTATGTGATTTTGTATATACTAACCCTTATATGCATATGCTATATGCGGCTTTGACATTATGACTATCGAAGGGTTTATCAAAATCTATATAGTGTAGCCTTGCAAATGACTACGCTTGCGTTTGACGATGCAAAGCCGTTTGTGGACTCTAATTTTCAATGGATTGGGTCACCAATTTGATCATGAAGTTGACACACTCCACATCAGATTGACCATATACTCAAATAAAAATCACACTTGTGCTAGACTACCATCACTATCTTCCTTCTTGAATTCAACTCTTAGAAGCTCGTCATGCTCTAATTCCATTTCTAATATGCCTTCGTACTCGTAGCTAAAGTCCACACATTTTTAAATACATCAACTAATTCAACTGAGCTATGGCCACCGAATTTATGTCGGAGCTAATCAATACTCTCACTAGTCCCACATTTCTCCTCCTCCTTCTCCTTGTTGTTAATTCTCCCTCTCCCTTCCAACATTTTGCAGTTGCCACTGCCAATCCTTTGCAAGATTTTTGTTAGAGCACTAATAATGCATAGTCCCAATGTATATTTACCTCACATGCTCATTTTTTTATGTGAGGTGTACAATTAGTCTATCAATCTATGCACTCTTTCATTTCTACCAAGCCTTGAGTGGTTGCATTTCTTTCTGTGGGACTAAGCCCTCTAGTGTCAAGGTCTCTCCTTTACGTGTCGCACCCTTATTGTAGAGCAAGATTTGCTCGTCTCGTCTTTAGAAAGCTTCCCATTCTAATGCAGAATATAATATGCTTCAACAAATTGTGCTCGCACGTTTTCTATATGAGGAGAAGGAAGGTTTGCATACCTTCCTTCATAAAAGATGGCTCAAGGTATTGTTGTACTTCATGTGTGTACGTGTGTGATGATAATGTTTTTACATGCACTTAGGAGTACACGTGTGTGGGCTTTGTGTGTGCATTCGGGATGACTACATGCAAGGGCAAGCGCGAGTGCGTGTATGCATCTTTGTGTTAAAGTGTAGTTGAATATCATTGTGTACTTGTGTACATGTATGTATATGTGTCCTTAGAAGTGTGTGTGTATAGGTTCATCCTCTCTCTCTCTCTCTCTCTCTCTCTCTCTCTCTCTCTCTCTCTCTCTCTCTCTCTCTCTTTCTCTTTCTCTCTTTGTGTCTTTGTCTCTATCTCTCTCTCTCTCCGGGGGTTCACCTCATAAAATTTTAGTGTACCACGTGCATTCAAAAGGAGGGGTATTTTAATTTAAATTTTTGTAAAATTTTAATAGATTTACAATAACAAGAGGGGTTTTTTAATTCAGTTTTAGAAAAAAAATCACTTAGTTCATAAGTAAAGAGGGGTGTTTTTGTTGGGGGGAAAATTTTAGTTGAGGGGTTTTTTAAATACCCCTCGAACGCACGTGATACATAGGGTTTCTAAATTATGCACCCCCCGATCCCTTCGTTATGTCCACGTGGCAGCCCCTGACTGCGCCATTAAGAGCTAATTTTGCATGTCTGTAGACTATAGTGTTCTGACTGTGAGCCCTTCTCGAGATATACTGTTGTAAGTGGGCGAGCATTTCACGCCGTGACATGTGGTGGCCTGGAGCGAGTGGGCAGATTCGTGACACGTAGCTTTTTTTTTTTTTACGGCCCATGTGAAGCAGCCTTGAGTGGTTGCATTTCCTTCCGTGGGACTAAAAGCCCTATAGTGTGAAGACCTCTCCTTTACGTGTCAGCCGTCGTTAGAAAGCTTCCCATTCTAATGCGAAATATCTCGTTCAACAAATTGTGCTCGCAAGTTTTCTATACGTCCCGAGTCCCGATCATTCTATGTACATGTGTGCGGGGGCTTCCAAAAGCGCTCAATGATACTTGTGGGCTGTAGACTGTGCTCACATGGGCCACGGCGCTTCTCAGAGCGACATACTCCAACGTACACTGAAACATCAAGCGCGTGCCGTAGAGACCATGCGCTAGTGGCAGCTCCAGGAGTCCAGACCCTAATGCAACGTCCACTACGTAGCCGCAGGCCTGGGCCTTATAAACCATTGGATAAAGCTTCCTGTAATTCCCTAGGCTGGGGTTGTATTGGATAAGGTTTCTCGTAATTGTAAAGCATTTGATAAATTTACCTTTGAGGATTCACGGACTGTTGCACGAGAGCTCAGCATCTCACAAGCTATTGAGAAGGGCTCAGCAGACCAAGAGAATCGAGACAAGCAAAGAGACAATGCCAAACAGAGCAATCCGCAGAACGTATGATGAGCGAATCCACGTGGCAACGTCATCTTTTCTACTCACATTTTATGAAGACAATTTATTTACGTCAAAGGGGGCGACTATATCATCACGAGTGAATAGGACCCAGTGAGAAAAAGCACCATTTAATTAATGAGTTGGTAGGGGGGGAGCGGGAGGTTTTGGGGGGGAGGGGCAAGGCGGGGGGCAGGGGACGAAAGATGGGGGCTTGGGGCTGAGGGAGGGGGGAGGTTGCATGTTGGGCCATGTGGCACTTATCCATGTGGCGTATGTGTAGAAGCCTCTCGAATGTTCAATGAGGTGGTTTAAGGGGTCTATGGAGGCATGATTTTGCATGCAATCGGTTTAGCACTGGTGTTAAACGGCCTTGTGAGGGAATGTAATAGTTGCGAACAAAGTTGCTTGCTCAAACGAAGAACCACTCCCTTGGTACGACCTTGATTCGTCGTCCTTTTTTTAAGCTTAAAACTAGGAGTAATACATATGATAATGCAAACAATAAAGGGGCAATAAGACAGCCATGCCTTATAGAATTGAGATGATATAAGACAAGGCCTATGTCGTATTGCCCCTTTATTGTTTGCATTATGATTTGTTCCATTAATGGTTTTGTTAAAAAAAGGTGTGGAACTGGATCGGATCAAGGGCTTGTTGATCGTGTTTGCGATCTTACGTAAGTTCTGTAGTGTGTCTGGTTTGGTATGCAATTGTTCAAAGGCATTTCCTCTTAGGGTGGACCAATCCCCCCTCCCTCAGTGGGCAAGGGTATTTTTGTCTACAGGCTTTGGTAGGGCCTGACAGATCATTCATTAACTGAGGGCACCAATTGGTCTTGGTTTGTCCCTCAGATAGAGGTTGGACTAATACAAGGAGAAAGTAAAGCAACAAATGAAGTAATGGCATGGGATGGCACTTGGCTGGAATGCTCGGCTGCTTGTTCTTTAGCACATCTTGGTGGCTTCGACAACCCGTGGCTACTTTTTGGACCTTTAAAAGGTGTCATTGGGTGGAGGTTCAGAAGTTGTTCCATGCATGTTTGTGGGTAGAGGACGGTGGAAGATGTAGATTACACTACACTTCTATGGGGGGCGTTGAGAATCCCTAGGCTAATGGGTGGACTTGGTGTCACAAGGGCATGATTTTTGGCCCATGCATGTTGGCCTGCATGTGGGTAGGACATTGGGAAAACAAGGAGTGAGGTCAAGGTTGCTTGATATGCTAGAACCCCTAGCATTTGTGATTTATTTATAGGCCATTTGGATGCATTGCGATCCTTATTGGATGCGCTGATAGGCCCAGATTGCCTTGTGGGATGCTATTTTTATGGACGCTTTGCACATGGATGCTATATTATGCTGAGGGACAGCTTTGACACATTGCAGGTGATGCACTGATAGTGTTATGCTCTCTTGGATGAGATATTATTGATGCATATGCCCATGGACGGTGTTTATGCTTGAGCCATTTGGCACTTATTGGCATTTTGGATTGCCATTGCAGTTGGCATTTTCTTTTGGGCCAAATTTGCTCATATGGATGCATAGTACATGCACATGAGTCAGCTGCATCTTTTGATGCTTTGAGGTTTGAGTTTTGGTGATATTTTAGTCTATTGTGGCATACACATTTGGGTGCACCTGGTATTTGGTGTGATTCTCTCTTACAGGCACTAGCATTTGGGATTTTGCTTTATTTGCATCATGGCATCCTCTTCCATGTCTGAAAAGGAGTTTTTCAACATTAAAAAGTTTGATGGGACAAACTTTTCTTTGTGGAAAGAATAGATAAGGGATGTGCTTATTCAAAAGAAGCAGATTAAACCCTTGGCAGGGATTGAAGCTAAGCCTGCAAATATGTCTGAGGATGATTGGAATGAGCTGGATGCATTAGCAAAGTCTACTATTAGACTTCATCTTGCAGGGTCAGTTAAATTCACAGTAGTAAATGAGCAGACTACGGAAGATTTGTGGAAGAAACTGTGTGCCACTTATGAGAAGGAAAGTGCCTCTAATAAAGTTTACCTCATGAAGAGGTTGTTTGAGCTGCAGATGAAGGAAGGGGTCTCCATTGCTTCTCACTTGAATGAATTCAATATTATTTTCAGCCAGCTTCAGGCTCAAAAGATGAATTTTGATGCGGAGACTAAGGCAATATTTCTCTTATGTTCATTGCCATCCTCATGGGATACCTTCCGTACAGCTGTCAGTAACTCTGCACTTGGTGGAGTACTAAAATTTGATGATGTTATGGGTAGCTTGTTGGCCGAGGACATTAGACGGAAGTCTATGGATGGCAACAAGCAGGATGCAGCCTTAAATGTGCAAAGGGGTAGATCACAGTTCAGGGGGAAGTCCCAAGAAAGAGAGAAGTCTCGTAGCAAATCCAGGGCACAGAACATTGAGTGTTACCACTGTGGCAAGAAGGGCCATATGAAAAAGGATTGCTACAAGCTGAAAAGAGAGCAAAAGGATAAGAAAAAGAATGCAAATTGGGATGCAAATCAGAAGGAAGAGAGTCGAAGGGAGGACAAAGGAAAAGTGAACATCGAGGAGATCAATGCAGTCACACATGATAGTGACAATGACGTTCTCTTCATGTCTAATTTATTTGCAGTGTTGCTTACCACTTCAGATGATGCATATTCCCAAGATTGGATTTTGGATTCTGGTGCTTCATTCCATGTTACTCCCCATAGGGAATGGTTCTCCACTTATGATAGTGGAAAGACAGGTTGTGTGCATCTTGGAAATGACTATGCATATGACAAAGTGGGAGTAGGTGACATAAAGTTTTCTTTTGCAAATGGGTTTGCATTTATTTTGAAACATGTGAGACATGTGCCCTAAGTTGACCAAGAGTCTTATTTCAGTGGGTTAGCTAGATGATGCTAGTTTTCACACCACTTTTGGCTTTCAGAGTTGGAAAATTCAGAAGGGCTCTATGCTTTTGGCCAGGGGTGCCAAGTGTGGGACTTTGTATCCCTTACATGTATCAAGGGTATTTGATCATGTTGTCGCAATAACCGAGCAGCCAAGCACTTCTTTGTGGCATTGCAGGTTGGGGCACATGAGCCAGAATGGAATGAAACTCTTATGCCATTTGGGTTATGTACTGCATTTGAGTTTCTCTGATTTTGAATTTTGTGAGCACTATCTCTATGGGAAGCAGACTAAATCAGCCCATAAAAGAAGGGGAAAGAAAGAGTTTGAAAAGCTTGATTTGGTGCATTCAGATATATGTGGTCCCATGCCTACACGGTCATTAGGCGGGGCTGAATACTATGTGACATTCATTGATGATGCAACTAGGAAAGTGTGGGCTTATGCTATAGCTCAGAAGAGTGATGTGTTCCAGGTATTTCAAAAATGGCTGGCCTTGGTTGAGAATCAGTCAGGTAGAACGCTTAAATGCATACGGACTGACAATGGTGGAGAGTATCTCTCTCATGACTTCCAACATTTCTGTGATACACATGGGATTAAGAGGGAGCTCACATCCCCTCGTACTCCAGAGCAAAATCCAGTTGCAAAAAAGATGAACCGTACCATTCAGAAAGGTTGCAATGCATGCTTTCCAATGCAAGTCTTTCAGGTGGTTTTTGGGCTGAGGCGATGAAGACTACAGTGCATGTGATCAATAGATCACCTAGTAAGAGTTTGGATGGTGGTATTCCCGAAGAGGCATGGAGTGGCAAGAAGCCCTTTTACTCTCATTTGCGTATATTTGGGTGTGAGGCATATGCACATGTGCCAAAAGATCTTCGAAAGAAGCTACATCCTAAGTCTAGGAAATGCATCTTTCTGGGTTATGGTGAAAGTGGAGAGATGGGCTATCGTCTCGTGGATCCAGAAGCAAAGAAGATCATACACAGCCATGACATAGTCTTCAAGAAGAAGATGCATAAGGCACCCATGAGGGATGTTGAAATAAGAAGAATCACTTTCTAGGATGTGAATCCACCTGCATATGTTGATAGACAGTAAGCTGTCCATGCACCAAATGTGCAAGAAATGGTACCACCAAGTACTCCCACAGGTATACAATCAAGGGTAGATGATGGATCATCCATTGGTGGAAATGATGAGCCAAATGTGGCTGATATGCAGGTGGGACAGCAAGCTGAAATGCCCTTGAGAAGATCATCTAGAGTGTCTAGACCTCGGGGGGGTCACTCATCATATGTAACCCTATCACGTGAGTTCAACAAAAGGATATTTTTTATTTCTAAAATTTACAAAAATAAATATACATAAGGGACTATTTAAAATAGTTTTGGAAAAAATTTACAGATTTGTATAGAAAAGGGGTACATTTTATTAATGAAAAATTTACACAGATAAGGGATTTTAGAAATATGCCTTGAACGCACGTGGTATAGATGGTTTATACATAGTGACCCCCCCGAGGTCTAGACCGCCTGATAGGTTTGTTCCAGGGGTAGACTATGTGATGCTTACTGATTGTGGGGAGCCTTCTTGCTACAGAGAGGCTATGATGCACGAGGATCAATGCAAGTGGGAGTATGCTATGCAATCAGAGACGAGTTCACTTATGAAGAATAAGACTTGGGACTTGGTTTCTTTGCCACATGGAAAGAAAGCATTGCCATGTAAATGGGTCTACAAGATGAAGGTCACAGGTGATGATGTGCCTAGGTACAAAGCCCGTTTGGTCGCTAAAGGGTTCAAGCAAAAGACGGGTGTGGACTTTGATGAGATATTCTCTCCGGTTGTGAAGATGACCACACTTAGATGCATGCTTGGACTAGTGGCATCAGAGGATATGGAGCTTATGCAGATGGATGTCAAGACAGCTTTCTTGCATGGGGATTTGCATGAGGAAATTTACATGGTGCAGCCGGAAGGCTTTGAAGAAAAGGGCAAAGAGCATTTAGTTTGTAAGCTGAAGAAGAGTCTCTATGGTCTTAAGCAAGAGCCTAGAGAATGGTATCAAAAGTTTGATGCTTTCATTCGGTCCCATGGTTTTAGAAGGAGTGAAATTGATCACTACCTCTACACTAAAAGGGCTAAGGATAATAGCATGATAATCCTGGCACTATACGTGAATGATATGCTATTGGCTAGTAAGAATATTATGAGATAGATGCATTAAAGGCCAAGTTGCATGAGGCCTTTGATGTGAAGGATTTGGGACTTACAGGTCATATTCTTGGTATGCGCATCACGCGTGATCGGAGTAGGAAACTCCTTTGGCTTTCACAGAAGGAGTATGTTACAAAAGTATTGCAGCGTTTCAATATGGAGGGGGGGAAGGCAGTGAGTACTCCATTGCCTCCATATGTGAAATTGAGTCATACAGATATTCCCAAATCAGATGAGGAAAGGGCCATGATGGCCAAGGTTCCTTATGCATCAGCGGTTGGGAGTCTTATGTATGCTATGATAGCTACTAGACCAGAAATTGCATTTGCAGTGGGAGTTGTTAGCCGGTATATGGCTAATCCAAGAAAGAGGCATTGGGAGGCAGTTAAGTGCATCATGAGGTACATGAAGGGTACCAATGAGATGTGCATCTGCTTTGGTAGAGGAGACATGCGTGTACTTGGGTACACAGATTCAGACTATGCAGGGCATGTGGATAGTAGGAGATCCACTTTTGGTTATGTGTTCACCTTTGCAGGTGGTGTAGAATCGCGGATGTCTCACGCACAGAAGTGCATTTCTTTGTCTACCACAAAGGCTGAGTATGTTGCAGCCAGAGAGGGTTGCAAGGAGGCTATATGGCTTGATCGGCTAGTGGGAGATTTGGGGATTCATACAGGTGTACCGACATTGCATAGTGATTCCATGAGTGCTATATTCAGCTAGCACGGAATCTGGTCTTTCATGCAAAGACCAAACACATTGAGGTCAGGTACCATTTCATCAGGGAGGTACTTGAGGACAAGCGCATAGAGCTTGTCAAGGTTCATACAGATGATAACCTTACATGTATGCTGACGAAGAGTCTACCTAATCAGCGGTTTGAGTATTGTCATGTGTTGATGGGCATTGGATAGTATGCTCAGTGGTTGTTCTCCCTTAAAGGCACATTGTCCTTTAAGTGGGAGGTTGTGGGGGTTAAGGTCACTATGCCTTTACCCCGATTATGTACAATACTCAAACACATATATAAATTAATGAAAAAGAAGATTAGGGTGGTTTTGCACCCACCAAAACTTGTGTGGCTCTCTGTTTCTCTCTCTCCCTCTTCTGTTCTTGCTTCCGTTGAGAGCACTCTCATCCTTGGAACCCTGAGAGGGATGGTACAGGTGTGACTGCCATAGTGTTTGTTGTATTGTGATGCTAGATCTCTTTTGGGAAACAAGTAATTGTATCAGGATATGTGCGACCCATAGGGAGACTATTGGTCATGGCAGTTCTAGACATGGAGAAAGCTTTGCTATGCTTTCTTTCTCTGCTTTGAGCAAATGGATGACTAATTGGGCACTGATAATAGCTATGGGAAATTGTATGGCCAAGTTGCTTACTAGTGACAATTCCGGGCTGTGTGCAAGCTTCCTAGACTAGGGATGGAGACCTACTACAGGAGTGGTGAGAGCAATGAACGGTAAAGGATTTGCAGGGTATGTAGATTCCCATTGGGATGTGGAATGCCCCAATCGTAAGAAGTGATGTATCCTTTCTGTAGCTTGGAATTCTGGGTCTCTCACTTAATTAAAGAAATATTGAAAGGGGCGCCAAGGTTTGGGGCCAATTTGTGTCTTTGGTTTTTAGCAGGGGCACTCTAGCTCCCAATTTGTTGGTAATACTTTTGCTGAATTGTTATTGTAATAGTTTTGACTGGCTACTTCTTAGTTTTACCACCCTTTGACTTATTGAAGGCTGGTTTCATGGTTTCATTGCCAGGACATCACAACTTTCTCCAGGGGGTGAGTCCATGGTTGCTTTGGTGAAGAAACATCACCATCTTCTTTAAGGAGGTGAGCCTGTGGTTGTCTCTGGTGCAAGTATTACTTGCTATAATTCTATGCAGCAAGAAGAATTCAGCAAGTATGACACAGTGACGAGGATTGGGATAGAGGACAAGAGTCTTCTCAAGATGGGAAATCTTTGTTCGAGGGACCTACTGTTGATGATGATCTGAATGCTAACAGGTACCCCTATGGACCTATGCCATTCAATGACCACCTAATAGCTATGCCAAATGGGCAGGATGCTCCATTGCAATAGTTTATTTATAGTCTTGGTGCTGATTTGCATGGGCAAGGCAGCGGTTTTCAGCATGCAAATTAGGGACAGCAAGTCATTCCGCATCCCTTAGTGCATCCATGATATTTTCGTGGTGGTTTTGTGTTTCAAGAAGTGGTGGCTGAGCAAGTTGGGAATGGTCAAGGAATTCTTGGAAATCACCTTGTAGGTTTTCAGCCTAGAATGCAAGGTATGCAAGGCACTATGCTTGGGGGTATGCAACTCGGAATGCGGAGAGTTATGAATGCAAACATTGGCATGCAGTTAGGAAGGCAAAGTGGAATGCATGGCATTATGGGACCTGCTTTAGGCATGATTGGTATGTAGGGAACTGGGGATGGTATAGCAAACCGAGCTAGGGGTAAAGGCAAAGTGTTGAGATATCGAGCTCCACTCGTGATATGCCAGGGTGACCGTTGTGCATATATGTCACCGACTTGTTAGCTGTAGATGCAATTGGTACACCGCCCATGAATAATAGCTGGATGACAGTTATCTTTATGTACTCTAGTTAGTGGCTCAGTTAGTATGCCACTTTAGTTAGTTGAGTTTGGTTTGAGACCCACATATAGGGTTCACCCATTCTTTTGTACTAAGAGTTCTTTTGGCTTTCACAACGAAGAAGAGGGAAATTGTTTTCAGCCTCCACCTTTGTGTATATTCCCCCATTGTGTATGTGAGAAAGCTGCAAGTGAGACTCCTTCCTTCTCTCCCACTCTCTTTACATGGTATCAGAGCTCGGTTTGTGGTAAGGAGGTCAAGAAAGCAAACCAAGTTCACGGTGTCCTAGTAAGAGGATCAGTGTTGCTTTCCTTTTTTTTTCGAGTTTGGGAGCAAATCTCTACAGGTAGCACATCCGGAAAGTGTAAGAGTGCACTGTCTCAGATTGGGACGCCCTTTGCGGTGTGGCGAGAGGGTATTATATGCTATAGGCAAGGGCAAAGCCCTTGGTGAAATTATTTTTTTGATTCAAGGCCATTTCGGGGCCCGTTTTGGTGGCGGAAGTTTTTCACAGGCACTCAGGAAAGTGCCCTGTTTTTGCTGTGCAACCATTGTTTTGTAGGTCGGTGAAAAGTTATCGCAGAAATTGCATTGCATGCCTATGTGCATAGGTATTGGGAGTGACAGAATCATTCTTATTGCATGTTTATGCATAATCGTCACTAAGAAGTGACTGTGTGGTCAAATACCACTCTCGTCAATTTTGCAGATTTGCCCTTGTGAGGCAGAAGTTGTGTTTTTTTGTAGTGACAGAATATTTTGCAGTGTTGCGTAATGGCGTCTAATGCTCTTTCACAGATTGTCATTGAAAAGCTTGACAAGAACAACTTCCAAGCATGGAAGTTTAGAATGACGAATTTCCTTAAGGAAAAAGGCTATTGGGAGTTCATTATTGGAGCTGAACAAGAATCAGTTATTCCTAATGTTCCCAATCAATAGGAGTTGCAAGCATTTAAAGGCTGGCATGAGAGAGCCATAAAAGTTATGTATTGGATGTCTATCAGTATTTCAGATTCTATGATTGTGCATATTCAGGATGCAAGCATGCCGAAGGAGGCATGGGATACTTTGACAAAAATGTATAGCACAAATACACAAGCCAGGAAAGCTCAAGCAGGAGTTGCATAATGTGTAGAGAGAGAATATGAGCATCAATGACTACCACATGAAGGTGAACAAGATTGCAAATGCACTTGCTTCTATTGCTTCGCCAGTGGAAGATGATGATTTAGTTTTTGTGACCTTGAATGGTCTAGGAAAGGATTATGCACAATTCTTGACATCCATTGCCGTCCGTGAGAATTTTCCTCATTTTGAGGAGTTGATTGCTCTTCTAATTTCTGAAGAGCATAGAAATGGTGGTGCATCTTCTTCAGGAGGAACTTCAAAAGAAGTTGTCTTCTACTCAAATGCTGGAAGAGGTAGAGGCAAAGGTAGAGCAGGCCGATTTGGAGGCCGTGGTAGAAATCAGAATATGCAACAAATTCAAGAAAACCAGTCCTATGGAGGAGGACATGGTAACTTTAGAGGCAGGGGGAGCCAAAGAGGTCATGGTGGATGGCAGAGAGGCCAAAATGCAAACAACAATGTTGAATGCTACTACTGTGGTAAAATGGGTCATATGGTTAAAGACTGCTATAAAAAGCAGAATGACATCATGACTGGAAAATTGCAACAAGGCAATTATGCATCCTCTAGTAGACAAGGTGATGACAGAAATGAGCATCTGTCTATGGTGCAACACATGACCAATTCTGTGACAAGTGCTAAAGAAAGCAATGATGTGTGGTATGTTGACTCACGTGCATCAAACCACATGACAGGTCATGCACAATGGATGCAGGATGTAAGGAAAATGGAAAGGCCAGGATTTGTGGAGACTGGTGATGATACTACACATCCTATTGTGCAGATTGGCAAATTCCTTTGTCTATGCAGGATGGAAAATAGAAATACCTATCTGATGTATTTCATGTACCGAATATCACCAAGAACTTGGTTTCTGTTGGTCAAATGGTTGAGCAGGGCTTGCAGGTCAGATTTAATCCTCATGGATGCTTTGTTGAGGATATGAAAAATAAAGGTCGCTTGATAGCAAAAGGGAAGAAGAAGGGCAGGATGTTTACGTTAGATGTGGAAATGCCTTAATTGAGTGCAGCAATGTTTGCACATGGGACCGATGTAGTTGCAAATATTGATATCTGGCATAATCGCATTGGTCATGTTAACATACAACAACTTCAATTAATGCAGGCCCAAAATATTGTTGCAGGATTGCCTAAGTTCAAGGTTGCAGAAATGCATAAGGTATGTGAAGCCTCTGTGAAGCTTGTCAATTTCGAAAACAAGCAAGAAAACCATTTCCTAGACATGTTCAAGAGAGTAAGAGGCGGCTAGAATTAATCCATTCTAATGTATGGACTACTAAAGCTGCATCTATTGGAGGCTGTCATTATTTTTTCACTTTTATTGAGGACTACAGCAGAAAAATTTGGGTGTATTTTATGAAAAAGAAAAGTGGAGTGTTTGGGCATTTCAAAGCTTTTAAAGCTATGGTTGAAAAAGAAACAGGCCTGCAAATAAAATGCCTTAGGTCAGATGGAGGGGGAGAGTACCTCTCAAATGAGTTTGCAAGTTTCTTGTAGGAGCATGGCATAAAGCAGCAATATTCATGTAGTCATACCCCACAGCAAAATGGACTTGCAGAAAGGAAAAACAAGCATATTCGAGAGGTATCTCGTGCCATGCTCAATGAAAAAGACCTGCCAGATTATTATTGGGTTGAAGTAGTTGCTACAGCAGTCTACATAATGAACAGGAGTCCCATTGCAACAATACATGACATGATGCCAGAGGAGAGGTATACTGGTGGGAAACCAGATATTTCTCATTTGAAAGTTTTTGGTTGCATTGCCTATGTTCATGTGCCATATGAGTTGAGATCCAAGTTGGATCCAAAAGCTGAGAAGTGCATTTTTATTGGTTATTCTCTGTAGCAGAAAGGGTATAGATGCTATAACCCTTCCACTCGTAAGTTTATAGTGAGCAGAGATGTTGGTTTTGATGAGATGAGCAGTTGGTATAAACTAGTAAATGTGATTGATGATGTAGATGCACAAAATGGTAATGCTGCACAGAATTCACAGCAGAAATCACAAAATATTAGTGGACCTGTAGTGTCCTCTAGCAATGGTTCACATACTTCGCCATGGACAGGCAGATTGAGATTAGGAGGATCTCCTCAAAGCAATGCAGATAGTGGTATGCAAGTATCACGAAAAGGAAAAGAGAAAGTAGATCAGACCATGGTTGATGTGAATGCAGGTCACTCTTATGTGGATGGTGAATCCAGTGGCTTAGAACAGAGCCTTGATGATGAGTTGCATATTCCTTCTATTGTTACACCTGGAGTAAGGAAGACAAGGGATGTTTTGAGAGCACTTGGTGGTGAGCCTATTTTGCACAGGTTTACCAGAGCTAGGTATCCTGTGGATAGGCTGAAATATGATGGACTTATAGCCATTCACTATGTCTATATGGTCAAAGTGATACATGAACCAGAACCCACTTCTTTTGAGTAAGCCATGGGAAAAGAAAAATGGGAGAAAGCCATGGATGAAGAAATGGATGCCTTGGAAGCAAATGCTACATGGGAATTGGTGCCTTTGCCCAAAGACAAGAATGCAATTGGCTGCAAGTGGGTTTATAAGGTCAAGCACAATGCAAATGGTCCTGTGAACAGATACAAGGCAAGATTAGTTGTCAAGGGGTATGCACAGACATATGACATTGATTATGAAGAAACATTTAATCCGGTTGCAAGGATGGCAACCGTAAGAGCAATCATTGCTATGGCTGCATCAAAGGGATGGTCTTTACATTA
Organism: Dipteris shenzhenensis; assembly: GCF_047967505.1. Lineage (NCBI taxonomy): Eukaryota > Viridiplantae > Streptophyta > Polypodiopsida > Gleicheniales > Dipteridaceae > Dipteris > Dipteris shenzhenensis. Next base: position 27,195,179 of record NC_141614.1, on the reverse strand, counting down.
GATGGATGTAAAGAATGCCTTCTTGCATGGTGATTTGCAAGAAGAGGTCTATATGGAGCAGCCACCGGGTTATGTTCATGCTGTTCATCCTAAGTTTGTTTGCAGGTTGAAGAAAGCCTTGTATGGCTTGAAGCAAGCACCCAGAGCATGGTATGACAAGATAGGATAGTATCTTGTCACTATTTGCTTTTAGATTTCCAAGGTAGATTTCTCACTTTATGTGAGAAAAATAGAGAAAGGTATTATGCTGCTTGTCATTTATGTTGATGATTTGATCATCACAGGTGATAGTGATGAAGATATCCTTCATGTGAAAATGCTATTGAAGCAAAAGTTTGAGATGAAGGATTTGGGAGAGCTGTGTTACTTCTTGGGCGTTCAGGTGATTAGATCCACAAGTGGGATATGGCTCTTGCAGAGGCAGTATGGATTGGACATGTCCAAATATGGGATGATAGGCTGTAAGCCTATTTTAGTTCCTTTGGAGTAGAATGTGAAGTTGAGCGCAGATGCAGGTGAGCTTCTGGAAGACCCTACTATGTACAGATGCATAGTAGGAAGTTTGATTTATATGACTATTACCAAGCTAGATTTGAGCTATGCTATTGGGTTGGTAAGTCAGTTTATGCAGGCTCCAAGGAAACCGCATTTAGATGCGGCTAGATGCATACTGAGGTATGTGAAGTCCACATTGCAGTATGGACTATTTTATGAGACTGGGGTTCAGATACAGTTGCATGGATACAGTGATGCTGATTGGGCTGGTAGTATTTCTGATGGACAATCTACCAGTGGATATCTGTTCTCTTTTGGGAGTGCTGCAGTCACTTGGAGCAGCAAGAAACAGCCTACAATTGCCTTGTTGAGCACAAAGGCTGAGTACAGGGGTGCACATGTGAGGCAGCTTGGTTGCATAAGCTACTTTATGATATGCATCAGTCTACAGATGGGCCAGTTGTCATTTATTATGATAACATGAGCAGTATACACTTGGCAAATAACCTAGTCTATCATGCTAGAACAAAGCACATTGGGGTGCATTATCACTATGTGTGGGAGAAGGTTCTAGTAGGTTTTATTAATCTAGTTTATGTCAGCACAGAGGATCAGGTAGCTGACATATTCACGAAGGCATTGGGTGCAGAGAAGCTACGCAAGTTCAGAGACTTGCTTGGTGTGCAGGAATTGGGATCGAGCTCGAGGGGGAGTGTTGAGATATCGAGCTCCACTTATGATATGCCAAGGTGACCATTGTGCATTTATGTCACCGACTTGTTAGCTACAGATGCGGTTGCTACACTGCCCATGACAGCTATCGTTATGTACTCTAGTTAGTGGCTCACTTAGTATGCCTTCTTAGTTAGCTGAGTTTGGCTTGAGACCCACCTATAGGGTTCACCTATTCTTTTGTACTAAGAGCTTTCACAACTAAGAAGAGGAAAATTGTTTTCAGCCTCCACCTTTGTGTATGTGAGCAGACAGGCATCTGACAACAACTCCCACCCTATGCATTTGCCATTCCTAATTTTTTTAATTACATGAAATGCAAATGAGTTATCATGCATTCATGTAAAAGTTTGAAGATTTATAACTTTCAATGCAACAAATGATTCTTTCAATGCATGCATGCAACAAATGCAAAGGAAATTTTAAAAAAATTTGACAAAAAATCCCCCTCCTTTATGTGGAGGGCCGAGGAAACCTAGATCTAGGCCGTGGTTCCAACTAGCCCCCATCCTGTTTAGGATGTGGGACAGGAACCACTTCCTGGACTACGGCCCCTGGCCAAGACTTGGAGAGAGGAGGATTTTTACCTGTTCTCAATCCATTGTGGTGAAAATGAAACGGGCGGTTGGCATATATCTTGGGTTAGTAGTACTACCAGCGGTGATAATCATAGTATTACCGCTAGTAGTAGTACTACTACTTCCGATGCTAATATGATTCCTCATGGGAATACTCCTACTACCAATGGTAATAATATCACCAGCAGTATCATTCATACTAGCACCAATAGTATTGCATTAAACTATCGACGATAGTATGAGCACTACATCCAATAGTAGGATAAAAAAGTTGTAATGATACTACCACCAGTATGTATCTGGTTTCTATGTCAAGGCCACCTGATAGCATAAAGGCATGATTGTACCCTTGAATTCATGAAATACATCATCATGACATGTAATCACAAGAAAATTCATGTGATTACATGAATATGCAGTCCCAGGGAACATCAAAGGAAACATGGAGTGAATGGACAATGAGGAATAGTGCTGTTTATTCATCAATAGAAGAGCCCTTAAAAGGACAATTGATACAATTCATGTGCCCAAGGGAGAGCACCTCCAAATCCACAAATTGCTCCACTGATCTCTCAATCAAGCCCATGAATCTCTCAATCACACCTAATAGAACCTTCTACCACCTAACCTGGTCATACTAACCACCATGCGGTGACATACAAACTCACACAAACCTTGTACCCCTTGGCACACCCCATTACATCAATTTGTCCAACATCCTTACACCATTTCTACATCAAGACTGCACCAATGGGTATGTCTGATGTATCATTAGGATAGAAGTCTTACATCATATCGATTAATGGTGTGATGGAAGCATTTACCCAAAATATCCAATCACTAACTTTACTCTTCCATTTTCCAATCGGACAACACTACTGAAGTTTGTGGGTGATGGCAATAAGGGCTTACTTGTATATGTCATAGCTCAATCTGCAACAGCCATGGAAATGTACAAAGGATTTTCCCCACAAGAGATGGGAATGAAATTGCAACGGGTAGCAAAAAGCTCTAAATTGAAAGAGCATCTACAGAAAGAAACTAAAGAACACGTGATGACAAAGAAGATGTTGCTGAAATCCAAAAGAAAAGCCACACCCTTAGGGGATAGACTTAGAAATAGAAAAATTCATAACCTTGCAAATTTGAAAGCTAGCAGCAGCGGAGATGCAAGTTCAAATTTCAAGAAGCAGGGCAAGTCTTCTTTTGTTTTTGAGATTTTGAATGCAACACAAGGACAATGATTACTTGATGTTAATGGAAATTGAGCTTATAAAAACTCTATTGGTGGTTGTTCCTGTTGTAGGAAAATTCTTGAGCCTCAGAAAGAAAATGTTGATCTTAATGCCCCTCCAGTAAAACGAATGAAAGGTTTATTGTTGTGAGCTACAATTGGAAAAAGCATACGTGCTCAGCTTGTTCTAAGTCAGCTTCAAAGTCCTATGTGTTCTCTAAAACTCCTCTTCCTCCTCTGAGCTGTCTACCATCGTTTCCTGACAGGTCACACTCGTATCGACATTTTTTTCTTTTCTTACTTCCCTCCACTAAACATTATCCTTTTCATGTGACTTGCCTTTTGATTCTGCTGTAGGAACCTCTCCCTCAATGGCTTGCACAGTCTGTGGGGGAGATCTCATTCCTCTGTATCTTTTTTTCTATGGCTATTCCTGTAAGGACAATCCTTGATGAAATGTCCACCCAGCCCACACACAAAGCAAGAGTTTGTTATATTCTTGTAGAAGATCACATCTCTGTTCCATTGACATCCAACACATGAATAGCATTCGGAGGCTCAATAGCTAAGTCCATCAAGACACAGGCTTGAGGGTTCCCTCTCAGGATTATGAATCTTTTAGTTTCCAAACCCCAAAACTATCTTAGAGGTGCACATAGAGCCTCTACTTGCAGAAAGAGAGAGAGTGGTAGATCGGGAACACTACCCAGATTGGGGATTTGGAGGGAGGCAATGAGTCAGGGATAAACGAAGATTCCCACAGGTGGATAGACAAGGGTTGACTTCTAATAGTCTAGGTGCCCTTCTAGACCACCTCTGTTTCCATCTCCAGCTTCTCATATAGGCCAAAAGGACCACTGCTCCAGTAGAAATAGAGGAAGATACTAAAGATAAAGAGGACCTATGGCAGGGATGAGGCCATTACAAGGCCTATACGATTCAATATTGTCGTAAGATCTTATACCAACAGGCCAAAAGGTCTTAGGAAGATGGGATGTCCTCAAGGGTATGACGGGCCAGCCCCGGTCAAGGAGGTAAACCTAGCCTCGGAAGGGCAAGCCCCCCAACCCGTATTCATTGTCAATGACCTCACCCCCAATGAGGAGAATGCCTTAATAGCTCTCCTACAAGAGTACATGGACTGCATGGCCTGGAAGTACACCAACATAAAAGGGGTCCCTGTCGCAGTAGTGCACAACACACAATCCCCATGCTAGACAATGCTAGGCCGGTACGACAATGCCCCTACCCTATGAATCCTAAAAATGCACTCACAGTGAGGGAACAAATCCAAAAACTCATAGATGCTAGATCCATCTATGAGATCGAGTATACAGACTAGGTATCACCGACCATGATAGTCCTTTAAAAAAATGGAAAAATTAGAGCGTACGTGGATTTGAAAAAGGCTAATGCTGCCACGAGATGTGACCACTACCCCTTGCAATTCACAGAACATGTTCTAGAAAGGGTAGCTGAAAAGGAAGCGTATAGCTTCCTAGATAGATTTTCAGGTTACAACCAAGTGTCGATCGCCCTGCAAGATCAACATAAGACCTCCTTTGCAACCGAATGGGGTGTGTATGCAGCTAGGGTGATGATATTTGGATTAACCAATGCCCTCACTACCTTCCAACAGATGATGATCACGGTCTTCAAAGAGCATTTGAGAGATTTTGTGGAAGTCTTCTTGGATGACATCTATGTGAACGCGAAGTGGGATGACCACTTAAAGTACCTCAAGCTCATCCTTGAGAAATGCCGCTTATGCTGCATATCCATCAATACTCTTAAGTGCCAATTTTGGGTCAAGCATGGCGTCATCCTAGGCCACATAGTGTCCCAAAATGGAATCTCTATGGACCATAATAAAATCAAACTCATCTTAAGGTTACCACCCCCCACCAATGCCAAGGGAGTCCAACGATTTACTGGCCACATGGGCTACTATAGGAGATTCATCTTGTTTTATGTGAGCATAGCCCGCCCCTTATACAATGAACACAAATACATCGATGTGCTTGAAGAAGCCCACTCAAAAATTATAGGAGGTCATTTTGCCACACTGACGTTACAAGGTCTTAGCATGGGAAGGTAACACAGAAAGCACTGTCTGGGACATTTACTGCTTTTAGTGGTATAGGACACCTATTTCAAACCTTAAAAAATTATTGCAATGATAAAATGTGCTTTTTGACTCTTACAATATTGTAAGTTCATTAAAGAACATAGATTTTTTTTTAATCATATATTAAGGTACGTAATTTGTGCCATAAGTAATGTGCTATGTTCTTTCATAAAGCAACAAAAGCATGTCACCTAACGATGCTTAGACCCTACAGCGCGTAAGGTGTTGCAAGCTGGTCTTTGGTGGCCAACACTCTTTGGAGATGCGGCTGCATTCATCAAATGATGCTACCCCTACTAGCGTATCCAAATCCTACACAAGGTAGACATGATGCCCTTGACCAGAATCTTGACTGATCAACCCTTCAAAAAATGGGGCATCGATTTCATTGGTCCCATAAGCCTAGCAGCTAAAGGGAATGGGGCCAGATACATCATCCTGGCCACCAATGTAGACAAGAAAGAGAGAGGAATTGGGAGAGAGAGCAGTGTGGGAGGAAGATGTGAGAGTTTGGGAAGAACCTGGTCCTATGTTGTGAACTTTCAAATCAACTGTCATGCCCAGACTACTTCACTCACCAATGGTGGCCAAACGGCGGTAGTCCCACTTTGTGAGCCCAGTCTTGCTTCTTTAGGTCTGCCCTCGCCAATCTACAACAACGAGGCTACACAGAAGGGAGACCCGGAATCCCCAGCCGCCTCCAACACCCCACCAAAAGTCCCAAATCAAAGGAACAAGAAAGTTAGCCGTGATGGTAAACCAATGCCACTGCCCGCCCCACCACCGCCGCCGTCCCTTGCTCAAAAAATTCGTGAACAACAAGTACAAGATGCCATCCTCTATGCCCAGTGTCACTTCGATCGAACCCGACTCCCAAAGGGAGTCAAGGTAGCACAGAAGGCCTCAGGGATGTTTAGTCCGAAACCATCTGTTACAAGAAGAGGACCACGCCGCCATCCTGTGCCCCCACCTCATCTGCCTCATCCACCGCCACGCCCCCCCAATAGCTCGGTCAACACCAACCACTTGGGCTCCCAAGGCAAGAAGATCGCCTAGGTCCCGAAGTCGACAATGCAAGCCTTGAAGGTGCCAAAGGCAGCCACCACAAGATCCTGTGTCTCTCCACGATACAACACCACAAGAACCTATCGATGAATCGAATGAAGCACGCCAGCCACAAGGTACCGAGTACGCACTACTACCATGGATGGTCCGACTCAACACGAATCTCACTAAAAGTAGCCAGGGAGTAGCACAAGGACCAGCCCCTCCCCTACAAGGAGTTACACAAGAACCTCCCTCTAAAGACAAACCCTCGAAAGTAATTATGGATAAATTAGATGTTTTATCATTTACTTACATAGAAGGATATCTTTGTTATATATTTACTTACATAGAAGGGTGGCTCTGTGTTTAGATTTACCTACATAGAAGGGTGGCTCTGTGTTTAGAATCCCACATATGTATTTATGTTGTAAAATAATATTTTTCAAACCATTTATGTAGACTTCCATTCCAACTAACTGAACAAGGACATGCAAAATCAGTTGCCTCAATTGTGAGTCTTAGATTATTAATTGGCATTGTGTAGCCCAATTGAGTTGACTTGACGAAGCTTTTTCCCCATGAGAGAGAGAGAGAGAGAGAGAGAGAGAGAGAGAGAGAGAGAGAGAGAGAGCCAGCACTAGCTTCTCTCCACATCTTTTTTTTACTCAGGTAGGAGATTATTTTTGGAATTCTTTGCTTCCTTAGGGCACATTGTCTCATGATTTGAGCATTAGTTCGAGTAAATAAACATATATCACATAAATATATGATTATATATATGTGAAAGGAAGGGGACGCTAATGCATGGCAAGAGAAGGATAGGGGATTTTATTTTTGAATTGGACGCTAGAGCCATGTGCTTGCATGTGGATTTTTCCATCTAACATGTTAATATCATTATAGAATGGTGCATGGGAAAACGACTAAAATAGTGCATGCTTTTTGTGGATGCATCTTCTACACTAGCCTTATCTTCTCCTAGAATCTTGCAATCATGCCTACTATCTGTCTCTACCTTGCCCATGCTACTTTAATTTCCTCATGGTGCCAACTTTGGAACTCTCACTGTTCATTTAGTAGAGGATTTTTAATTTTGAATATTGTTTTCTTATTCTTAGATTCTTGAGAGGGGAAAACTGAACTAAGAACCATTTTTTAAAAAAGATAACACAGGGGAGAGAGAGAGAGAGAGAGAGAGAGAGAGAGAGAGAGAGAGAGAGAGAGAGAGAGAGAGAGAGAGAGAGAGAGAGAGAAATATACTCGTGGCCGGAAGTCAAATAAGTTGGTCTATTAGCTAGAAAATATTTATATGATTCTAAGGAGTTTAGATTATATGATTTAGCGTTTACTTGGTTTTCTGTGGATGCATCTCCCTACACTAGCCTTATCTTCAGATTCAGCCAAGGCCAACCGACGAGTCTACATGCAACTCGAGGCACTCTTTCTCTGCTCTTGTTCAGTTGACCCTTGCGGAGTAGTCCTATCCTTCCATATATATTAGAGCACTCTTTATGCATATTCTATTTTGGATATTCCTCAAAGGGTAGAATCAAGTGTGTTCTTCTTAGCAAGTGTGCTCTTCTTAGCATGGGCCAAGCCTTTTTGTATGTAAAAAGGGATGTATAAAGGAATGACATCGAGGTTAATAATATATTCAACACTTAAATGCCCTTTTTGTATGTAAAAAGGGATGTATAAAGGGATGACATCGAGGTTAATAATATATTCAACACTTAAATGCTCTTTTCAAGCGTAGCTATAACACATTGTTCTCTACTATTTATGGATAATTTGCCTCAAGGGGTGTTATTAGCATGGGCTATGGCGAGTTTTTGTATGTGGTTCATTTTCACATGCATAGAGAGAGAGACACACAAAGAGAGAGAGAGAGAGAGAGAGAGAGAGAGAGAGAGAGAGAGAGAGAGAGAGAGAGAGAGAGAGAGAGAGAGAGAGAGAGGGAGGGAGGGAGGGAGGGAGGGAGGGAGAGAGAGAGAGAGAGAGAGCGAGAGAGAGAGAGAGAGAGAGAGAGAGAGAGAGAGAGAGAGAGAGAGAGAATGCCCTCGCACACAGACAAACACACACACAATCTCTCTCTCTCTCTCTCTCTCTCTCTCTCTCTCTCTCTCTCTCTCTCTCTCTCTATCTATCTATCTCTCTACCTCTTGCATGTAGAAAAGTATGGGCATTAGTTTGTGTGTGTTTGCGTGTGTGTTTCAACCTATATTTCTACTACCCTATTTCTCATCTCTTTCCAACATCCTTGATCCATTCAGAATCGTATGACTTTAATGTCTTTGAATCCTTCATCTCATTATTTCATCAAAAACCTTCAATTTTACTTTTTCTCATTGCAGGAAACACACCCTTAAATCCCAATTCCTAATGTTCCCCATTCAACTAGATTGGAGAATATTATATATTATTAGATTGGCATTGCTGAAAGTAAAGGTTCCGTAATATTAGCAACTGAATGTAATCTCAGAAGGGGGGGTACAAGGTGTTCCAATTTCCCTATTATCAGTCCTCCTTCATTGCAAAAATCCTACCATCAAATCTAATGGAAGGTGTTAAGGTAAAAACTACTGTCTTCCCCAAAAACTTATAAAATCACAGTAATAGCTATAGATGGCTGAGTTGGCTCCAAATTCCATGTTTATAGTAGACCCATACAAAGGACAATCTACTCCCAAAATTCTTAGTCTTAGCCAAAAGTTGCATCCAATAGTATCCACTATTATCATAAGATGAACATATGCATCCATCTATTCCGCTGGTAGTATAAAGTGTGCCAGTGTCATCTTCAGCAAACGTCATCAACAAATTTGGTTGAGAAGTGTGCCAACTCACCTACATCCATCCATAAAAAGGGCATGTTAGAACAAGGACCTTTTAATGTGGGACCGTAGGCCTCCATGCTAGCACACAGTTGCTATCCATGTCACCCAACTTGACTTGCAATACTTCATATTATGGCACTTGGAACTCCCAAAAATATTTAGTAAGTGGTAAATACAAATACCCTAAACATTCATGTTAATATAGATTCTAAACAAGAATGAATCTTATGTATTCCTTTTATCATATCCATCTATGTGATATCCGGGATATAATCATTATTTTCCCAAGCTTCAATCTCCTTGTTAATCAAGGAGAGGAAAGCTATATATCTGATTTGTATATCAGTTCAATAAAGCAACATACTACAAAAATTAATGGACAATCCGGTGAATGTTCAGAAACAAAATCAGAGAACTATACACACTTGTTGTAACCTTAGGAGAAGGCATATAGTTAAAACAACATTTTGAAAATGTGTGTAGTTCCTAAATTAATGGCTGGGAGAATGTACATAGCCGTAGAATGAGCTATGGGATATGCAAGGGCTTCTTATACATCCTATCCCCTGCATTGCATAGAGGCAATGGTCATAGCAAAACAAAGTAGCTGTAGTAGTTATGGAGTAGGGTGGGTGACATATAGTGGCATCTCGTCCCTCCCTTTGCTACATTTCTGCATGAACAGTCTATGAATAGTCTACATAATATACCCTTATCCTTGTGTGGTCATCTCACATCTGGGCCTATTAGGTTCATCGTAAAAAAAAAAAGTCAAAACAATAACTCCATTTCAAATAAAACATGCGAGTTTCTAGAGGTTGGATCGTATCACCAAACCTCGTGTTTATTTTTTGACCTACTTCCAAACGGTTGTAGACGATTGTCAACACTATGTCCCTATGTTGTAGTCGTTAATAACCCTCGTTTTCGAATGCGAAATGTTTCCCTGAGGTCTCTACAGACCCTACATTAACTTTTCCTTACCAGACAGCTTAGACTGTAGTCCGTATAAGTGGCAAGTGTGAGGTGCTAGCTCTATTGTTGGAGAGCTTGTCCCTTATCGCTAGTAGGTCTCTGCCTATTCCTCATCCAACAACAGATGAGCATTAATAGTGGAAAGCTTGATGGCACAAAGGCCCTTCATCGCTCTACCCAACATACTAGTCGCATGCCCATAAAATTCTCAATATATCATGCTCTACACAACATAGTCCCGTGTTTATGTTCTCATTTTCTAATACGCATTATCAGATCCAGCTGACCACAAGACTCACTTTGTCGTCACCTCTCTCTGAACGTGTTGGAACGTAGTTCATAGCTTTGGAAAACTAATCTAGCGACTTTTGCACATCAGTCAGCAACTTTCCGGCATTACAATGTCGTGTGATATCATAGTCATGTGAATAGGAGAAACAGTCGAGCGATCAAGAGAAACAATAAATAGTTGTAGCACGTAAAATACCTCGTGATGCAAACATCTGTTTATTATCTAACATGTCGTCCTATATTCTATACTATTAACTGGTATAATAGTGCTCAATCTAGTCAACTATGCTGTTCTTTGGAATGACGAGTAACTTGACCCATCTATGACAGGCTAGAGAGCCGCTCCGCCGGGTCTCAAGATGCTAAAATGTCTTAAACCAACAATATAACAAAAGAAACATTTAAATGCAAGCAACATACTCTAACCAAAAAATTCTCTATGATAGAGCACTTCAAAATATTACATCCAAAAGTGGAGTCACATGTCTGAACATGCAAAAGCTACATCAAAGAAGTGATTGATATGTCCAAATACACATCTGCAAACAAAGTCATAACTGAACATACAAAATCTATAGCACACACACAAATATCCCTAGCTAAAGGAAAAGTCTGCGGCCATGTACTACAAGGAAAAGCCTACAGTGGCCATGTACTCCACGTCCGTAAAAAATTCTCTATGACAGAGTACTTCAAAATATTACATCCGAAAGTGGAGTCACATGTCTGAACATGCAATAGCTACCTCAAAGAACTGATTGATATGTCCAAATACACATCCGCAAACAAAGTCATAACTGAACATACAAAATCTACAATAGACACACAAACATCCCTAAGGGAAAAGTCTGTGGCCATGTATTGCAGGGAAAATCTTGCAACAACCATGTAATCCATGTCTGCCGTGTCCGCACCGGCTATGAACATATAGCGGAGTACCAACAATCGTGTCTAGACTAACATCACATAAAAAGATAATCTAGGAACTATAATTATTGGGCCATAAAACTTTTATACATGTATGTTGGTAAAACCCAACTCATTCGTTACAGTACTTACTTAGACGCAAAGGGTTGTCAACAGTGCGGAAAAAGGTGTACGTATAGTCCCCATTTTGCCCTTGATAGAAAATCTGTGTCCGCACACATTCATAGTATCCTAGCCAGCAGACAGTGATGGTATGTGGTCCATCATCCCTATGAAGCCGGCAAGCCAGGACAACGTAATATCCCAAGTGGACTTGTCCCTCCAAAGGATTGTGGACGTGGAGATTCATTACAAACCTTGAATCAAGAACAATCCTAAAAGACAAACAATAGCATGTTTCCCCACTCATATATAATCCAAATAACCTTTTGTTTTAACAAAAATAAAGCAACAAACAATGTACACGCTTCCTACCCAAGGTCGCTCAAGCAGATCCAACAATAGCTATGCACTCTCCCGAGATCTATAGCCCGCAGCATCTACAATTCTCCATAAGTCAATGACTCTACTATTAAACATGTCGACATAAAACTTGGTTATCAAGCAACTATGTACCTTGCACTTGTGCTCTTGTTTCGGTGACAAATATGAATCTAGACATCCTATCGCATTGCAAAAAGAAACACACGTGTCAATCTACATATATAGGAGAAAACAATAGACTTTCAAGAGAAAATAGCCTGTAGTATATTGCAAACCCATAACTCAAATGAAAAATGAAATCCAAACATTATCAAGGATAAAATCATGAAATATTACGTCTCACTTCATATTTTAGTATAAATAGCCAGCATTCCCCAAGACATATGAAAGTTCTTGGATGGAATATTGAATGAACTAAAAAAAGCTATACAACGATTACCCAAATGTCTTGGAGTGATATACTAGATGCTTGGCTAATGCTTGAGCCGATTGATTATCACAGTAAATTGTTGTTCGTTTTGATTAATCAAAGTAATGTATTTATGACAATAGTCTTCTTAGCCATATAGCCTCACATGCACCTGTTGTGAGTGCCCTATATTCTGCTTCTATATTGAAGACGAAGAAACACTTGGTTGTGTATTTGACAACCATGATATAGCACCTTGACCAAGAAAAAATGCATATCCTTGTGTGGATCTCCTGGTCTCAAGATCTCCTACATAGTCACTATCACAGTATCCATGCAACCTTGGATGAATTCCTCTGTATTCTATTCCAAATTGTCTTGTACCTGTGATGTACCTTAAGACTCTTTTGGCTACATTCCACTGAGATTGTTTTGGATTTGCCATAAATTGTGCAAGTTAACTTGTTGCATAGCAAATATATGGCCTCATGATAGTCAGATATATAAGAGATCCGATGAGTTGCCAATAGTACTTGTCATTGACTGTAGGCTTGTCTAGATCTTTGGTATGTTTCAATTTTTGTTCCCTGGGAGTGGCTGTAATCTTGCAATCTGCCATACGAAACTTCTTTAGGAGACTATCCATATACTTCTACTGGTTCATGAAGGTGCTATCTGGGTCTCTCCATAACTCAGTGCCAAGACAATAGTGCATAAGTCTAAGATATTTCATGTCAGACTCTGCATATAAGTATGTTTCAGATTTTTGATAAAGTTGTCATTGCTTCCTCTCACAATCAGATCATCTACATACAAAAGTGCAATAGTAATTTCTTCCCCTTGAACTTTGTAGTAGAGTATATGATCTGCATTGGACTTTATGTATCCCAAATTAGCAAAACACTTGTCGATTCTAGTATACCAAACTTTTGGGTGCTTGCTTTAAGCCGTAGAGACTTTTCTTGAGATGGCGAACCTAATGTCGTTTCCCTAGTTCAACATAACCTGCTGGTTGTTGTATGTAGACTTTCTCGTCGCAATAACCATTGAGAAAAGAATTTTTGACATCTAGCTAGTACACATTCCATCTGCTGAGTGTCTCTAATGCTATAAAAAATCTTATGGAATCCATGTTTGCTAGTGGAGCATAAGTCTCATCATAGTCTTGACCATATTGCTGTGCAAAATCTTTTGCAACTACTCTGGCTTTGTACCTTTCAATGCTTCCATCTAGATTGTACTTCACTTGATAAACCCATTTGTTTACTATGACCATCTTTCCCTCATCTTTCCTAGTGGAAGGATGCATAATTCCCAAGTTTTGTTTCTGTACAAAGCTTCCATTTCTTAATTCGTGGCAGTTTGCCATTTTGGCTTGTCAACTGTATCTTCAAAGTACAGTGGCTCTTCTGTGGTCATGATGGTAGTCATAAAAGCATAATTGGTGGTTTCAATCTAAATTTCTTTACCTTTCTAAGCATGTGTCAATCTAGCTGGTGGATTACTTTCCCTAGTAAATTGTTTGAGTTGCTGCTCTTCTCGGGGTGTCTCTGGCAATTCTTGCTCTTCTTCATCAACCTTTTCAGCAGATGACTTAATAATCGGTGTGACTATGTCTTGTGTATTTGATGTTTTCCATTTTGATTCCTCATAAAAAATTACATCTCTGGAGATTATGACCTTTTGGTTGATGGGATCATACGACTTGCATGCTTTGCTTTCTTCACTGTAGCCAACCATGATGCATTTACGTGACTTGACATCCAATTTTTTACGATGATCATCATGTATGTGGGTATTTGCTATGCAACCAAATATGCGGAGATGCCCAATGCATGGCTTGTATCGAGTGAATGCTTCATAAGGTGTCATACATTGAATCAATGCGGTCGAAAGCTGATTAGGCAAGTAGCAGCTTCATCAACATTTTCTGCAGATGACTGAATAATCGATGTGGCTATCTCTTGTGTATTTGATGTTTTCCATTTTGATTCCTCATAAAAACTTACATCTCTGGAGATTATGACCTTTCGGTTAATGGGATGATACAACTTGTATGCTTTGCTTTCTTTACTGTAGCCAACCATGATGCATTTATGTGACTTAACATCCAATTTTCTATGATTGTCATGTATGTGGGTATTTGCTATGCAACCAAATATGTGGAGATGCCCAAATGCATGGCTTGTATCTAGTGAATGCTTCATAAGGTGTCAAACATTGCTGAAAGCTGATTAGGTAAGTAGTTTGCATGGCAATTGCTTCTGCCCAATACTGATTTGGAAGATGCTTCTCACTAAGCATTACCCTAGCACTATCTGCTAAAGTACCATTCCTCCTTTCAGCTATTGCATTCTACTGAGAGTATTTGCAATTGTCTTCAAATACCATTGCTTCTGCAAAAGTGTATGAATGATGAAGACATGTATTCACCTCCTCTGTTTGATCTCATGACCGGGGAGCTGTCCCATGCTCACTGGCTTAATCGTGTGCGAGTTCGTCAATGGACTAAAGCTTCATGGTATCGTCGTGAGCGTTGTGTAGCTAGAGGCCTGCAGTCAGTTCGACGTAAAGAGCTAGCTGGTCGATTTCATTATAGTTAGTTCGTTGAAGGAAGCACTGATAAATGCTGTGGTCTTGCGTTGGCTGAAGTGTAGGAGTGTTGGAGGCATAGCAATAAAGGAGTCAACTATGGCGAGATTGGTTGCCTTTGGAGCGTATAGGATGCCTGCAATTCATTGAGCCGCGTCTACTTCACAAAGAAATCATCAAGGCCATCTCGTCTGGGCATTGTGAGGCACGTTTTGGTCTGGAGGCTTCATGGCCACCTCTAATCGCAGGTCCAGGCTTGGTGGTCGATGGGAGGTGCTATAGATGCGTAGAGTTTTCTTTTGCTTAGGTGTAGATGGAGGCTGCTTCTCGCTCTTGTTGCATGTTGGAGGTCCGTGGGGCTGGAGCAATAGACGTTGGGCTTGATGTTGAAGCTTCCAAATACTTCAAAATCTGAATGCCTATTTGGTGTCTCAGCCAACCATAGTCTGAGCTCTTTGTTGTGAGTTCATTCGAGGCTGCTACTGTGATGAAAGTTGGTGTTGATGAAAGCCTAAAGCACTCTCTCTCTCCCTCAATTAGCCTCTCACTTAGTAACGTAAAATAGTCTCTCCCTATCTCTCCCAGAGAACAGAAATGGACAGAATTCTACCTCTCTTTTTCTCAACTAAAATTCCCTCATAAGCAATAGCAATGGAATGAACACTTGCACAATACTTGGTAAACACTCACACAATACTCTCTCACTCGAAATGAAGAAACCACTGAACGAAGTCCTCAAAGAAATGGACGGAATTTTCTCTCATGGAAGAAAAGAACGAAATGAACAACTATCAATTTCTCAATCAATCTCTCTCGCACTAGGATCTCAATGCCTTAGCAGACGCCAAGATAGCTCTAATACCAATGTATCTTCTCAAATTTGTTGCACACACATTGTTCTATCAAATTTTCTTGACTTAATCATGGAAAGAAAGTTCAAAATTTGATGTCTTCCTTTTCCAGGATGTGAGGACTTTGAATCACTATTTTGTTTTGGAGGGAAGTCGATAGGAGTGACTGGGAATATGGGAACAAGTGGGGAGATGTAGTCAATGCAAGGGGGGGGGACCTAGCTCAGTGGGTGAATGCCCTACCGTGTGAGTTGCTCATGTGCTTTGCAATCACTAGATGCAAAAGTGCTTACACACAGTCACAAATTCTTAACACATTGAAAACAAAATATGACGCTTACGAGCCAATGCACACGAAGCCATTTATGCATTGTTGGTGGCAATGCAGATTTGTTCACACGGTGTAATTGCTAGGGCGCGTTTATGTGTTTGGAGAGGTGCAAAGTCAAGCACCTTAGCGCCACCAGATTGCAACCAGTTTAAAGGATCATCTTCACTGCCACCTGGCGATTTTTGGTGTGCAGAAGGGACCAAGGGGAGGAGGCAGCCTTGTAATGCAGGTTGTTGTTTCCTCTTGTCGTTGGGTGTGTTCGAGTTCAATCCCTAGGATCGACGTCCGATGACCCCATGAGAGCCCTTGCCTGACTTCTTGGAACTCACCCAACAAATGGTGTGTGAACAAAAATGATGCGCATCTAAGGTTATTTAGATATGCCATGGTGTATTTGAATGCATCTAAGCCGTGGTGGGAGGGCAATCTTAAGGGTGCTTATTACAGACTAGAGCCGTCCATGCCTGCCTATGGTGCATTGAATGCATCTGGGCCATGGGTTGGACATGGGTAGGCAATCTTGCCAGTGTTGCTCATGGTGTGCAAGTCTGTAAACACAGTTACCCGTCAAAGTCGTCGGTTGCTGCATTCCTCACGCTCACCAACCTGCAACATACAGTACATTCTATGAGAGTCCTGACGTGCCAAGTAATCATGATTCTACCTTGTGCTGATGTGTTAGAAATTCGTGCAGCTTCCATCCTTTTGCTGATGTGTCCAATTTTAATGAAAGCTCGCCACCGCTGACTTGGACGGCCAAGAACGCCCCTGGGTCAGCCATTCTGCGACGGCAGGCTCCCGGCGACCGCCGGTCGGGCGGAATTAGCCTCGGTAGGGCCATTCCCCCCGTCCATGATCTCAAGTCTGTAAACACGAAAAGCGAGTGCAAGCCAACAGACAAGGCTTTGCCATGCAAGGCATGGCAAAACTGGCCGACGTATCTTTGTTTTGGAGGGACGCTGGAAGGTAATTGGGTATGAAGTCAGAAGCCTCCAGACGGCGCTAGTCAGCTAAAGTGTGAAGGTGCTTGAACAGAGGCGGAAGAGACGAATGCACAGTTTATCCCTTGCACGTCAACCCAGAATCGCGACTTAGCTCCATCGCCTGCAAACAAAAGCAGACAAGGTTCCAGATCTAAAAGTTGGTAGGAAGTGCGATGCATCCACAGCGAATTGGGTTCTTGTAGGTAGACGAGATGCCGTCTTTTGATTGAGCTTCTCCAGGCCAGTGACGCTCCTGTAATGGAAAATTCACACCCTTGAGGTATTTACACTCATATAATTCTAAAGATGAGGTTAACTAGATCGAATGGCAAATTGCGTTGGAGATATCGCAGGCAAAGGCTATCCACAAATTTTGTACACTTTGCAGTCCGGGAAGTGACACTCTTGAGGGATGAGGTCCCCCTTTTGCCAGCCAAATGGGATTGGACGCGAACGTTGATCCTAGCAACCCGAGTGGAGGTCTTATGCTATCTGGAAAATAAAAACCCTAAGAGCCCCTCTTGGAGGAGTCCTTTCACCACCTTTCCTCAAGTGTGGCTGGATGTGGGCTTGTCGTCTCACCGTCCTGAAAGAGCATGGGGATAAAAGGCGCGTATGCGCCCTTCAAGAGGAGGACAGGACAGAACCAAAAAAGGCAACATAAAACCCATTGTTGGGTACTCTTCCATGACCCATGATATATCAGTGACGGCAGCAGTTTGGTTTATAATGTGTGTCCGAGGGAGGGGTGCTAGTGCTTGTTCTTTGCTAAATTGTCCTTCGCCACTGAAGCCTTCGAAGGTAGGCACGTAGGCAACAGGGACGTTGCGGTTATGAGTGGAAAGACATAGTTTGTGCTGAAGATTGAAAAACATTCTATGGAGGAGGAACATATGATGACGTTACTTGGGAACCAGCAAGTACTTCATATGTCCATCGACTCCTGTTTCCGCCTCCTGCAGCAATGCATCAGCAAGAGGGACCTGTGTGCTGGCAGACAAGTACATTTGCTTATTTTGAGAGGAGGCTTTGAGTCAAACTCCTTTCTGGGAAGCCATCTCATCCGCATGTTTGCTTTGTGTGGGAGTTTGCTGGAAGCCAATAAGGTGTTTGTTAAAGTTGCTGAGCCAACTGTGTTTACATGGAACTCAATTATAGCAGCACATGTCAGACTTGGAAAAGCAAGGCAGGCTATCGAGCTATATCTACAAATGTGTCAGACAGGAACTAAACCAAATGAACATGTTTTCGTTGCTGTTCTTGGAGCATGTATCAGGGCAGGAACATTGACAAAGGCTCATATGATACATAGTCATATCATTGAAACTGGCTATAAAGCAAATGTGTTTGTTGGCAATGCCCTCATCAATGTGTATGCAAAATGTGGAAGTCTTGAGGAGGCCTGCAAAGTATTTGATTATATGCCAAAGGATGATGTGGTGACATGGAATACGATGGTTGCAGGTTATATCGAGCATGGGTGCATCCAGGAGGCTCTCGTGCTTTTTGAGCTCATGCAACAGAAAAATAAAAAGCCAGACAATGTTACATTTGTAAGCATTTTGAAAGCATACTCCAGCATAACTGCTGTAAATCCGGGAAAACTAATTCATGGGCTGATAATGGAAAGTGGATTTGAATCAGATGTCTTTGTTGGAAGCAGCCTCATTGACATGTACACCAAATGTGGGAGCCTTGAGGATGCACAAGCATTATTTGACGGTCTGCCCAAGAGGGATGTGGTGATTTGGAGTGCTTTGGTTGCAGGTTATGTTCAACATGGGCATGTTGAGAAAGCAATTCAATTATTTATGCAGATGCAAGGGTGTGGGATAGAGCCAAACGTTGTGCTTTGGAATACCATGATTACGGGGTATGCCCACCATGGGCAGGGTGAGGAGGCCCTCCATCTTGTTAAGCTAATGCAACAGAACGGCAGGCAGCCTGATAATATTACTTTTGTTAGCATTCTGAAAGCATATTCCAGTATCAAAGCGCTAGACGAGGGCAGGTTGATTCATTCTCATATTACTAAATGCGGTTTTGAATATGATGTTTATATTGGCAGTGCTCTCATTGACATGTATATCAAATGTGGCAGTTTTGTCAATGCAAAAATTGTGTTTGCCAGATTGCCTGTGCGAGATGTCGTGACGTGGAATGCAATGATTACTGGATGTTATTTCCATAGGCAGTTTGAGGAAGGCGCATGCCTTTTCCAAGAAATGAAGCGAGTGAAAATGGAGCCGGATATTGTGACATGGAATGCAATGATTGAAGGACATGCTGAGCATGAGCATTGTCTTGAGGCTCTTAGACTATTCCAGGAAATGCAGCAAGCAGGCATGAAGCCAGATGGTTTCACGTTTGCCAGCATTCTCAAAGCATGTCCTAGCATGGCAGCCTTGGATCAGAGCAAGCTCATCCATGCTCATATTATTGAAAGTGGTTTAGAGGCAGATGTTTCTCTGTCCAACTCCCTTATTACTGTGTATGCAAAGTGTGGGAGCCTTAAGGATGCATGTGTAATTTTTGACAAACTACCAAAGCGAGAAGTGGTAACATGGAATGCGATTATCTCAGCATGTGCTCTGTATAACAATTGCCTGTTGGCCTTGCATTACTTTGAGGACATGCTAAGAGAGGCCTCGAAGCCTGATGTTTTGACTTTTGCTAGTGTTCTTTCCGCTTGTAGTCATATTGGCCAGGTGGGTGCTGGTTGTCTTTTCTTCAAGTCGATGAGAAAAGACCACGACATCACCCCAACTGCTGAGCACTATAATTGTATGGTTGACCTTTTTGGCCGAGCAGGATACTTACTAGAGGCAGAGGACCTAGTTCAAACCATGCCCTTTCAGCCTGACTTTGTAAGTCTGACATCATTGCTTGGTCACAGTCGATCATATGGCAATGTTGAGTTAGGAAGGCAATGGTTTGACATCAGCTTTTCAGTAAGTCACAGATATGCTTCTTGGTATGTTCTTATGGAGGGTACATATGGTGGTGCTGGGATGTGGAAGGAATCACATAGAATTAGAGAGCTCAAGAAGAATGCTGATGCATGGAAGAAGCCCGGGAAGGCTTTTATAGAGATCAATTTCAATGTGCACGAGTTCATTGTGGGAGACAAAAGCCACTCAAACAATGATGATATGTTTGCAAAGTTAAAGAGATTGTGTGTACAAATGGAAGGAGAAGGGATGGTGCCATGTTTGAATTCCATTCCACGTCCAATCAATTAGTTTTGTGGAGGTTAGCATGCATGAGTAAAGGAAATTGTGGCCAATAGAAATGATGCTTGATGGCAACATCTGACTCAGATCTGCAGTCAATCTAAAATGAGAAACACGCAGATAGAGCTTCTAGATTTAAGGGACAATTATTCTCCCCTCTTACATTCATTCAATCTCCTTTTTGTACACTGGATACTATTCGCCTAGATGATTTATTGGCATTAAATCCATGTATATGTGGGTGCCAAGACTCAATACTTAAAAGGCAAGGTATTCTCTCCTCAAGGTGGGTCACTTGACCAATGCATCTCCTGTTCACATACATATTTTACCTTTTTTCATATTGGATCAACCCTTTGCAAAGTCACTATCAAGAGACTCACCAATAGAAAGCATAGAATAAGTGTGAAACAAAAGTGTAATATGAGGTTCGATGGATCAGTTGACTAAGATCTTCAGAGAGATGATGGTTGCTGCTGACCTCTTGACAAAGGCATTGTCGCGGGATCAGCTTAAAAATCTCCTTCAGCGTGTGGGTATAGGTCCACAGACAAGCACTGAGAGGGGGTATTGAAATGTGTGACAGCGTGCGTCTGTGATACCCCTTTGTGGGGACATTAGGGCTGACCAGGGACATTTTTATATGGTGTTATTATGCTCTGATTTAGAGCAGGCACCAGAGTGTTATAGGGAACCTTCTTGAGGTTTTTCTGCTAGGCCACTAGCCCCTTTTCTAGCATCCCCCCAGGCCTCAGCAATGCATATGCAGGCCATTTTACAGGCCTCAAGACCAGTCGGCCTGTAACCCCACAGACCCACTAGTTGGCCAACTCACCTACTCATGAGCCAGTTTCTTCAGCACTAGCGGTGGCACTGGAGGTTTAAGATGTCAAAGTCCATGATTAGTGGTGAACTGGCTGTCCCATTCACTCATCCAGCATCATGATTTCACATAGATCTAAAGGGAATCCACATTCTCCTAATCTCCTAATTTTCTGGCGAATCCACTTTATGATGGGTTTTCAACCGAGGTTAACTCTAAATGTCCTGCTAGTTGGCCTCTTCAATACAATGGATTCGAACCCCCATTTTTTTTTGTTGATTGTGGATCTGATGTGTATTAGGCAGATTTGTCAATACAGAATCTTGTATAAAATATGCTTTTGACTGGTTTCAATATTTGGCGATTCCTAACTGGCTAGGCTTGTCAAATTCCAAACGCACATTCGTCCGTCAAGAAAATTATGGACATCTCTTAATTTTTTTCACGATCACAACCATCGCTGGGCCAGGAATATCTTCTTCTTCACACTCACATCATCAATGATATGTTAGTAATAAGTATGCCATATTTGGAAAACATGGACAAGGTCTTTAGTTCCTACACCCATAGGTTAGTACAAATAAATGCACCTGGCAGACGACTCTCACGAGAGATGCATACTGCAGGATCGGCGAACGTGCTCTTTTGCAATCTCTTTCAACAAATGTTATGAGTTGGGTAGCTGCATTGTGAGTGCTCCTCTCATCTACATTATCTCTAATTAACCTATGGTCCAGGACCACAGGTTTGGAGAACTGTAGTTACCTAGACCCACTGCACTCCGGCTTTGAATTACAGAACCATGACTAATTGGTGCAAGAAAGACTGCTTTGTCATCAAATAGTCCCTTCACCATCTTGATTGCATCGAGCATAGCTTGACATTTGTTTTTGCCAAATGTAGCATAATATTAATCTTAAAGGCAACAGGACCAAAAAAAGCTTGAGATGGCAGAAGATCCACTGTAACATTTGATGCCATGTCACATAGATGATGTCAATAAACTCTCCGAAGCCTTCCGCTAGTAATATCCCAAACAAAGATTGAGTACTTGTTATTCACCTCTGGGCTGTTGAATGACCAGGATTTAATCACCATAATCTTTAAACAACTGATTCTGACTCTGATTGCTAGTGTAAGCCCTACAATCATGGCCCTCCCCTCGCTCATAATATTGATGTTATTGTATCCCATCACGTCTCCCATCGTGATATACCCCATCTATTCAAAGCACCATCCCTTGATCCTTAATTCTTCGATGCTCCATCAAACAATACTATTGCCTCATACTGTGACAAATAACAATGGTCAACATAGGATAATCAAATACTCAAATCTTCTAGCAATTTCCTATCACATGCATACACAAGGATTCCACAAGCAAACATGGAGTTTCTTTTGCACTAGTTGACAATGGATAACACCTGCAAAGTGCGGAAATGATTGATTCACTTCCTGTCACGCTCTAGGCTCTTGTCCTAGACTAGCATAGTTAGGCTTTATTTTATCAAAGTTTGTTTCAGTTGGGGACCACTACCTAATAGTTTATCTAGTTGGACTGTGTTGTTATGTCCACATTGACAATTTGCACTAGTCCTTGCCATAACTTTCCAAGAAATAGTGTGCGCCTCAAATAACCAAGTCTTTCCTTGAACTGAAAGTTTTTTACCTTCTTATCATGGCATTGCTTTTGTTGCATCATCTTGGATAGAGCATTTATGCTCATTCAATTTTGTTGTGTCATCTTGGATAGAGCATTTAGATAAGCTCTTTCAATGTGCCCATCCAATGAAGAGATTTGACAAAGTCGTTCAATAGCTTTTGGCTCTCCTAGGTTATGTTCCAATGCCATTCAAAGTGTAAAAATCTCAGTTTTGATGGGTAGAATACATTCCCCACCATACACAAGGAAATATGGTGTACACCATGTGCCTTTCTTATAAGCCAAATTATATGTCCAAATTGCCTATGGCACTTTTTGGTCCCCATCTCGTTGTCTTGCATAAAGTATTTCTCATAGAATTGCACCTAGCACTTCCTAGTTGGCCATTCCCTTTTGGGTTATATGATGTCACTGCTCAATACACCATGGAGAGTCCCTCAACGATTCCTTCTATTAGACTATTCATGAAACATGTCTCCCTATTGATAACTACTTCCCTTGGTGCATGAAATCAAGTCTCTATTTGATGTAAAATTTTTCATGGAGAAATATTATAAATAAATTTCATAGAAGTTGCTCACCATCGGCATGCTCCATGGTAGACTCACTTACAATGAACTTACCAGGCCACACTGGGCCTGAGATAGTGTATGGTCCACAAGTGCTCTACCCGCAAAAGTTGCATGAGCTATATAATGAATAATAATAATGTTCCAATATGGGGATGTATTGTGTTCCTTGGAGGCCGATAACATAGCATCAACCTACTTATGTCGTAACACTATATGGTTTACACTTTCCTTTTACCTAAATCCATAAGGGATATCTACTATGGCTAGCTTATAATCCTTCTTAGGGGTATTTGCAGCAAATTCCCTCATGACACATATTGTAGTAGCTAGTCCTCAAAGGATTTGAGAGAGGACTAAAACTTTTCACCTTCTTGTCAACCCATACAAGATGACTACCTTGTCTCCTCTTCTTCTCTGCCGGGCACCTTTCAATGCATTCTAGAAAATTGCTTGGACAAGGGAATTCCAAGCTACTAGAATATGCTCTAGTTATTTGCATAACAAACAAAACAAAAGTTAGACAATGCTTGATCGTAGTTATACAATACTTCCAAATAAGACATTGAGGTCATACTTATAGAAAATTCAAATTCAATTCAATGATTCATAGGCATTCAACATAAGATAATTAGAGACTATCAAATCCCATGATTTCATTTTGATCCTAATCATGATTTTCTCTTGTATCTTCATTTATGTCTTATGCCTACAAAAAATGGGAATACATAGAATTGTTCATATACATCTTATGCAATGAGGAAAAAAAGAACACAATAACAAATTATCAATCCAAAAAAGAGTAGGACCTTACTCTTGAAAATGTTGTGACATTTCATTAAGGCTAAACTCCCATGCCTTCATCAAAGTCAATGACACATAGCTGAGAAAACATTGCCCAAGTAAACTCTAGAGAAGATTAAAAATTCAATAGATTACACACATATTACATAGATTACATCTCAAAGACTCCTTTCCTTTAGATTACATCTCAAGGACTCCTTTCCTTCAGGGGGTTGGTTCCACATTGCTTTGAGCAGGTCGCCTTTTTGAGCTCCCTGATTGTTGTGGACTCGGCCCTCCTTGCTCCTTTTCATAAGGGGGCTTGCTCCTTCCTTTAGGGGCCTAGCCCCTCCCTTCATGTCGCTTCCTCTTTCCTTGATTTGAGCTTCTTAGTTGCAGTCTTGGCCCTCATTAGGGGAGAAATGGGGTCTCCAAAGGGCCTCCTAAGGAAATGATTAAGAGCGGGATTAAGCTAAGTAGAAATGAACCCACTATGGTAACCCATGGGCTAAGGGCCCCTTAACATTAATTAAATTTTCGCTTGGGATAGGCCTCATTAAGAGGGCTTAGGTGATTGCCAATGTGTGCCCTTAATCTAAATTAAGATCAAAGGCTAAGATGTGTGGAGGAGGGTTTGAATTAGAGCCATTGATGAGCAAATCAAGATGGATGGCTAAGATCTAGGTCCATAATGGAGGGCTAGGATGGACAGGCCTTTCAAGTTGGGCCCTTGATTAGGATCATGATGGAGGGCTCACAATGAGGTGCCTAATAGAGGGCCTAGATCAAGTCAAAGCTCATGAATACCATCATTAATGCTCCTTTTAGCCACCCACATTCATGGAGTACCACATCCCTAGATCTCTATCTTAGATCTAGGGCCCGGATTCAAGCATCTCCTTACCTTTTCTCCTCCCCATGTTGGATGAAGGGCCCGGATTCAAGTGCCTCCTTGCATTTTCTCCTCCCTAGATCTCCATCTTAGATGAAGGGGCCGGATTCTAGTGCCTCCTTGCCTTATCTCCTCCCTAGATCTCCCTCTTAGATCAAGGGGCCATATTCTAGTGCCTATCACCATCATCTCCTCCCTTGGATGTAGATCTTTATCTATGGCCTTGATTGATGCACGTTTCTCCTCTCATCTCCTCCATTAGATCTTTTTTTTAATCAAGGGTGGAAATTGTTCTCTATATCTTTTGATCATGTCCCTTAGATCTACCCCTTCATCTAATGGTTGGGAGTGATATGCCTCAAATTTGAATGTATCCCTTGGATAGAGATTTCATCAAGGGCTAGGATTGAAGACCATGGGTCTAAACTATGGGTTAGAGGTCTCCCAACCTTAAATGTTTTTGTCTGTTCACCCTCCACCTCAACATGGCATTACCCCACAAAAAGGAGCATTCTCATTGGTACACCTCAAATTTCTCGCTAATCTCTTGAAATTAGGAAACACTGATTCGAGGCCCTTTTGAGACCCCAAATCTCCCCTAATGTCTTGCTCCTTTCTTGAAGGGGGCGGGTTCCTCCCTTCAGGCTCCTTTTTCTTGGAGTCAGGCTCAATCTTGGCCTTCTTCAATTTGAGCTCCTTGTCTTTTGCGTTTTTTGCCCAAATGGCAAATTGAGCTGTAGCATCTACTTTCTCATCCTAGAAAGTTGTACACGCAGGCACATTTGATCCATCCACTGGGCAATGGCAAATGGCATTCTCTACATAGCGATCTTGCATGCTCAAACACCCCAAAGCAAAAAACATGCACAGGGTGGTAGCACGTAGGCCATCAGATCATGCAGTCATCTATGATGGGGGTATGGTAGACCATGCATTTCGGACCTTGTTGCATAGCAAGATAGGCATTTGATTGAAGTATTGCAACCATCAATACCATAATCTTGCTCTGTACATGACAAAGTTTCTTCTTGATTCCTTCCTCCATCATCCTAAGTCTATGGATGTTCTCCTTCATCTCCTTCCTCCCTCATCCTAAGGCTGCAAGTGTTCTCCTTCATCTCCTCCACTTTCTATGCAATAGATTCATTTGAATCCCTCTGCTTAAATTGCTAAAAAACACCAACATGGGCCATTTCTAAGACTTCCACTCTAGTTTGGAAATCTCTCAAGACAACAACCTGCTTTTCAAAATTGTTGAAAGCCATGGCAAGCTCATGCACAACCCTATCATAATCTTGTTGCAGGGTCTTGTAGCTTACTCTTTGAACTTCTAACAATGTTTCAAAAAAACAACCCTCACCGTGGCTGTTGCAATTTTCTCGGCCATGGTTGCTCTTTGTATCCCTGCTAGCCTGGAGAGCTGCCTCATTGTCTTCTCCAACCCGGCTACTCTCTGCCCCATCCTTCCTGGCCTTGAAGCTCTCTTGTGGTTTCCGCATCACCTTTCTAGTTTTTGCATTCCCCCTTTTCAGCTCCTCCATCATCTGGTGTTTTTCAATGTTCAATGTGTTCTGCATGTTGCAGAGCCATTTGTAAAGTCCCTCCTTTCTCACTCTCTAATCTTCAAGCTCCTTTCACATCATTGCTAGATCCTTGTCTGTGATGTCCCCATCACTTCTCTCACTTCTTCAAGCCTATATCGGAGCTCCTTGATGCGCTTCTCTACTTCTTCTCTTCTATGCCTTTCCATGTCGACCTTTTTTACAGTAGCCTCAGCTTGCTCTTGTGCCTGTAAGGCCCTTGCTTGTGCCTCCTCTACCTTGTCTTCTGCACCTTCCCTAAGAATTTTCTCAAGTTGTGCTACCTTTCCTGCAACAATGGCTTTGACAAAATATGAAGAGGGGAGAGGAGAAGAGTGGAGATGAGGAGAGAGGGCACAGCTAGAGAGCACACCACAAATGACTAACTGTACAAGACTAACTGTACACTAGATTTAGTTGAAAATGTAGAATATATACAAACTCATTTAGGGTTAGGGTTAGGGTTAGGGCATCTAACCCTTTCTTTTATATCACTCTATTGGGTTAGTGCTATGCACATATGATCACATTATGGTGCTATGCACATATGATCACATTATGGTGTTATGCACACATGATCACATGATGTTGAGCATGAACTCTCAACACCTTCCCTCAAGATCAACATCATGAAGTATGCCTTCCCTCAAGATGATGATTTTGGGAAATTAAAGGACTGACCATTACATTCCATCACACTACTTTAATGGGAATGTCCTTCCTCTACATCAAACCAAGAGCTAGTTGGTGTTTCTCAAAAAGATCTTTATCGAGTGGTTTGGTAAAGATGTTTGCAACATTCTTTTTGCTATCACAATGCTATAGTGCGATGTCACCAAGTAACACTTTTTCTCTGATGAAGTGCGTTCTGACATCAATGTGCTTTGTCCTGGAGTGATATACTAGATTCTTGGTCAATGCTTGAGCCGATTGATTATCACAGTATATTGTTGTTGGCTTTGAATCATCAAAGTAATCTATTTCTAACAATAGTCTTCTGAGCCATATAGCCTCACATGCACCTATAGTGAGTGCCCTATATTCTGCTTCAGTCGAAGACAAAGAAACAATTGGTTGTTTGTTTGACAACCATGATATAGCACCTTGATCAAGGAAAAATGCATATCCCTTTGTGGATCTCCTAGTCTCATGATCTCCGACATAGTCACTGTCACAGTATCCATGCGACCATAGATGACTTCCTCTATATTCTATCCCAAATTGTCTTGTACCTCTGATGTATCTCAAGACTCTTTTGGCTGCATTCCAATGAGATTGTTTTGGATTTGCCATAAACTGTGCTAGTGAACTTATTGCATAATGAGGAGTATCTGCACAAGTGAATCGTCTTCGTATGTTGTGACTTCTGCAAAAGTTTATGAATGCTAAAGACATGTATTCATCTCCTCTATTTAATCTCATGACTTTGATCTCTTTGCCTGTCTGGTTTTCTACCATGGCTTTGAATTCTTGAAATCTGGAAAACACTTTAAATTTCTCTTTCAGAAAGTTGACCCAACAATATCTATTTTAGTCATTGATGAAAGTCAAGTAGTAAAGTGAACCACTGATGCTGCAGGTTTGGGCATAACCCCATACATCAGTATGAATCAAATCAAGAATACCTCTTGCTTGAGAGGTACTTTTTCCAAAGTTGGTTCGCTTTTGTTTGCCGAAGCAGCATGCTTCGCAAACTTTTCCAAGAAACTGTAGCTTAGGAATCTCGATTGCCATATTCTAATTCATGAGATCTAACAAGTACTTGAAGTTGACATGACCATAATATCTCTTGTGCCATTTTGCAGATAGTGGCATCTGTTGCAGTTGAGCTAACATGGCATGCTTATATGGTACTGTAGCTAGCATTCTGTACAAGCGTCCTTCCTTGACACCTTTTGCTACTAGCTGACATCTTCTAGATTTGTCTCTGATAGTGCATTCATCTCCATCGAAGATGTCTCGATAGTTTATTCCATCATTTGACCTACTAACAAGAGGTGCTTATTGAGCTTTAGAACATAGAGTAGATCTTTCACCAATCCTTTCGTACCATAGAGTACATCTTTTTGTACCAGTGAAATTGTTCATAGGGATAACACACGTCCCTTGAACTTGATTCGGTGTATTATCTACTGTGTAGATGACATTCTTTTGACCTTCTAATGGTTTCATCTCTATGAACCATTCTTGATGATTTGTCATGTGAGATGATGCACCGCTGTTGATATACCAAGGATCCTATTCTGCTAGGTCAACTTGATGCTGAAATCCTCTTATGGATTGTAATCAGTGTCTAGGTACACTGTCTAGGTACAATGTATCAGTTTGTTGCATTTCCTCATTTGCAAGAAATATATTCTCATGTTCATTTGCAAAATGACCGTGACTAGAATGTCCACCATTATGATTTCCTCTGCCATGAAAATTACTACTAGGTTGACCGCCTTGGTTGTACTACTTCTTGTGGTAATCTCTTTCATAGTGTCCAAACTTATGACAGTAGTTGCACTGGATGTTTGACACATTGGTGGATGCATTCCCTCATCCTTGGAATCTTCCTCAATTGGAATGATTTCCTCTTTGCTGATTTTGATGCTGCTGAGGATGATGTTGATGCTGATGCTAACATTGTTGATGATGACCTTGTTGTTGCTGATGGTTACCACTTTATTGGAATGATCTACCTCTGCCTCTACCTCTGCTTCTGTCTAAAGCTGTGAATGCCTAATCATTAGAATGACCTTTGTGTGCTTGAATGGCTTGTGTCCTGAGTTCTTCACCAAGTAAGACTGACTGGAGCTCTTCTAGTGTTGGAATTTGCCGTTGGATGGCAATACTCTAGACTAGATTCTCATATCCCTCTCCTAGTCCATTCAACATGACTTGAAGCATTTTTGCTAGGTTCATGGTCTCTCTTACTCTACTGTGAGTTGATTGTTGTAGTCTTTGATCCAAAGTACATAAGCATGACCAGTTTTGCTGCTATTGCAAAAACTCTGGTTGATTTAGTTTCTCAATGTGAGAATCCTGGATGTGTTCTTTGACTCGTAGAGAGCTACGAACATTTCCCATGCTTCTTTTGATGTCTTGAATGTGTTGAGCTATCCTAGCATGACATCTTGCACAATAGGTGGAGTAGAGCTACTACTGGCTGGATCGTCCAATGGTCTAGGTGTAGATCTATCGACATACTCCCATTTGTCCTAAAGTACAAGAATGGTCTCCATTAGGTATTTCCATGTGTCATAATTGGAGTTGTCTAGCTTAGCAGATGCCTCCAAATTAAGGTTGCTAGTCATAGACATGGTGCAAGAAATGTACTCAAAGTGTCGTGAAAAATCATTGTATGAATCAACTGCAAAGACACTAACTATGGCAAGTGAAATTTGAAACTAACGGTGAAGATAGAACTGCAATAGATAAAATCCGATCTGTGTTACAAGGCTTGTGGAAAATGATGCCGGGAATAGCCAAGAGGCTTTACAAGGCTGAAATGATGTACATAATGCCATGAAATAGCTGAATAGGCTTTACAATGATGGGCATGTGTGTGTGAAATCAAATCATGTGCTATCGACCCACTGAACAATCGGTAATGCCTCTGAACACTCTAAATTCTGCTCATTGAACTGATGAGTGTAAGGTTTCAGGTAATGTGATGATGTGAAACCATATGTGAGTGTATGGACTCCGAGTAGGCACTAGTCGAGAATTTGGGGCATGGCTTAGATTGGCAACTTGGGGAGATTCAAAGTGTCCCCTATATGGCGATCTAGTTTACTCTGATCTAGATCTATACCAACCGTCAATCGATGAAAGAATAGCAAATGATTTCTTTTCTTTTATTCTTTTTAAGTGCTGGGTCAAACGCATCGATGTAGAGGCTGATGGGCATGTAGGAAGTGGATTTGTCGGCGAAGCTCAAAAGTGAGTGGTACTTATGCCAAAATGTGTGCATGATGTGACGAGCACGTAGAGCACAAAAAATCGATTGATTTTCCTTTTTGGAGTGCCCTCAAATTTTTCCTGGATTAAGAGATACGACTTGATCTAGGTGGAGGGGCAAAAGGAGTGCAATTGTTCAATGATGATGTGGCAGTCAGGGGGTCACATGCAGTGATTGTGCCTAGCAGGGTTTGTGCCTATGGAGCCTTGTGCTAAGGTGGCACCTGTGTTCACATGAAGTGCCAGTGGAGCACTGTGTGTGCTTGCAGAGGGTTAGTGCTCACTGTGCTACTGATGTGGCACTGGTTGACTTAACCCAAGGTCATGTTGAACTAACCATGGTCAAACTGATTGACCCAAGGTTAAGTTGACCAGGGTTAGGTGATGATGTGGCAAATGGTGATGTCAGCTGATGATGTGGTAGCTGACATGGACGGCCACCATGGCAGATGATGTGGCACTT
Organism: Dipteris shenzhenensis; assembly: GCF_047967505.1. Taxonomy (NCBI): domain Eukaryota; kingdom Viridiplantae; phylum Streptophyta; class Polypodiopsida; order Gleicheniales; family Dipteridaceae; genus Dipteris; species Dipteris shenzhenensis. The sequence goes on along the minus strand of NC_141614.1, from coordinate 27,164,335 downwards.
GGTGATCAGGGTGCTGACATGTCACTTGGTGATCAGGGTACTGACGTGTCACGATAAGGTGACGTGGCAAGATTAGGTGAATTAGGGGCTACCACATGGCAAGATAAGGCTATCCATGTGTCATCTCTTTGACCTTAACTATATCTGGTGACCCTAGTGGATAGGGTGATGGCCACATGTCATTAGCTGGAAGAGTCTCATAGGAGATATGATGGAATCAATGAGATTCCATCCGTCAATGAGCACTGGATCTGTTGAAGAGCTTGGTTGAAAGGTCTCGGATCTGTTGTGGATAGCATAGAGTCCGATTGCATAGTTAGTCGTTTGGAGGTGCCAATCATTTAGAGGCGACGTAGATGGCTGTTGCTTCACAGTGGTAGGCCGAAGGTGTCGTGGGAGCAGTGCATGGAGCCGAGAGCTACGTATGCACTTCTATGGATGTCTCATCACATATGTTGGATTGGAGCCATATGCAAGTCAATGAGGCTTGCTTTGGAGATGAGGTCATTCAGTCTGCATGTTGAGGTGCTAAAGCTGCATATCCTCGATGAAGCTATCAAGCAAGGAGCTCCAGCATTCTTACTTGGTTGGCTTCTAGAGTTTGCAGAGCCCATGGAGGAGAGGCTAGGCCGGAGCGCTACTCTTTGATCTATGGGTCAAGATCATTCAAGAGTCACCCACCTAGTAGTTGCTTGAGACGTTGCTATAGTCGTTGTTGGAGTCGCTCGTGCTTACCAAGATGCGCTTTTGGAGTCAGGAGGCTTGTGTTGAGAGCCTTAGAACATGTTGCCAATTGTAGTTAGTCGTAGGAGCCGTGGAAGGCTGTAGTTAGGGAAGGCGAGGCATGCAAGAGCCATGGGAGGCTGTAGTTAGGAAAGGCGAGGCATGCAAGAGCCGTGGAAGGTATGGGTTGTTGAGCGTTGGCTTTGGAGCATCGGTTGGTCATTGGACGTAGGGCTCTTGGAGTGTATAGGCTTATGAGGCATCCCAAAGGGCTCTTGGAGTGTAGAGCCTTATGGGGTGTGGGGCTTGTTGGACGTAGGAGCTATTCAAGTGAATGGAGAGCCGCTTCTTGAAGGTGTGCCTTTGCTATAGGTCTTGCTTGCTATCTCTCTCTCTCAATCTAGAGAACCCAGATCAACTCTCTCTCAGAATATGTGCTCCATGGTCCCTCCTTCAACTCTCATCACTCATCTTCTTCCTTGCTCATCTACTACTCACCCACACATCTTCACCATGCCTACTACCACCCCCCCTCAATGCACTGTATCCCAATGTTATCTTCCTTCTCATATAAGGTGATTGCACTGCACAGGCACTAGTCACCACAGTTGATTCCCCCCATATCTACATGTCACCACCTTAGATGGCATCCTCACCTTTGGCCTCTTTATGGATGTGCTGTATGGGTTCCCCCTAGACGTTGACAAAGACCTCAGTATTTTCACAACAGAGTACTCTCAACTTGTTCGGGGGATCGTAATGTGAGTCTTGGCAATGTGTATGGTCTTCAGCCTCTCCATCGTCTCTACCTTTGGCTCCCTAAAAATTTTTAATGCAACAAGCTAGGCTAGTGAAAATACGGAGTTGTACAAATTCCCTCTTGCTTAGACAAGGCTCATAACCACTCAACAATGGTTGGATGTAATCTTTTGCCCTCTAAGGCTCTCAGCGACATTTTGGCTCATTGAATGTAATGTTTTGGTCTCTAAGTTTTTATTACATCTATGTAATCTCTTTTTTTTTCAATTTGAGGCTCTTAGGATGCACTATTGTTAACTTTTATATTTGAATGGTTATGGTAAATAGCTATAATCTTTTGGCCTTTAAGGCTCTCAGCAATTGTCGAGTTTTTATAAATGTAAGATCCTTTGTTTAATTTTTGCTCAGTATAAGTTGCTTATTTTTATATAACCTGTTATTGGATGTAGATGTATGTTGTAATCTCTTTTGCTCAATTTTCACTCGATGAATTGTAGTTGATTATCTGGCAACACTGGGCCTCCAGTCACTGCAGGGACTCGGAATAGTTTTGCCCCAACAAGGACTAAAATACCAGTTGTTAACATCCACATAGTACAGTCACCGAATGCAGGGTAATCAATGATTAGAGGTGTTTACGCTTCATGATCTACTTCAACGAACAAGCTCAGGGAATTTGATCCCCAAATATCCCAGGTCCAATGATTGTAGGCAACATGCATATTTTAGATCTATGTTAATGGAAATAGCCATGGAAAGAGTGCAAGACAAGCTCAAGGAGTTTGATCCCCAAATACCCTGAGGTGAAAGACTGCAAGCAATGTCTACAAGTTATATGTTCTAGCTGCAAGCTATTGTTAAGTGTCTCACGGAAGTTAAGCCTCGCCACTCCAAGTTTTGAGCGAGTTTTGAGCCTCGTTCATGGAGTTCGAACCCCAAATGACTTAAGGCATGAGGGTGCTCAAGGAGTTTGAGCCCCAAATCCCTTAAGCCTTGGAGGTGTGAGGCTAACACAAGCGCTATTTGGGAACCATTTACGAACACCTCCTAATGTCAGATTTGTCCCAAGTGCTCTAATATGGTCAACACAAGCATTATTTCCGCTAGTAGGGAGAGATGGAAAGAATAGCAATATGCCTTGGCACCCTACGGGCCCAAGAGCCTTCAATTGTAAAAGAGAGGGAGAGTGCTAAAAAGAAAAGGGTTGGCCCTCCCTTCAAAAGGTGACAGGTATAAAAGGCCAAAGTGTTGACTTTGGTCTCCATTGTTGTTTGCACAAGTTTGAATACAAGCTCTCTCTTCTCTTCCAAGAGAGTGTTTTGGGTGCTCCCTTCTTTCCATTGTAGTGCCCTTGTGTTTGCCATTCCATCCCCCTTTACTCTCCTCTTCCCTTCTCCTTCTCCTTTTCTCCCTCCCTTTTCTCTCTCCCCCTTCCCTCTTTCTCTCATCGAAACACATTGCAACAGCCGAAGGCCGCTTGAGTGACACTTGCAGATGGCTCGTTCCTTGCATTGCTCTCACAAGGAGTAGCTTGGAGTGGAGGTTCCATCGGCATCTCTTCAACATCCCCACAACATGTGAGTCACCACCGAGACCCACACACCAGTAAAGTAGGACTACAATTTCCTTGGTTTAGGACCAAAATAGCTCATCGACCCACTGTTGTGGTTGCATTACACCAAGAACTAGCGCGGTGGTATCTCCAAGCCAGCCTTGAATTTTAATGATCTACATGGATGCAGTGCGTAGTGATAGGTGGCAAAGCTGAGGCAAAAGGCTGCTCAATGATAAGTGCTCAGGCCAGAGACTACGCTGCATAAAGTAGTGCAAAGATGCATGATGTAGTGCAGAGCTGCCATGTGTCCAACTCTAAGGTGTTCAAAATAAATAGATTTAGCTCATTATTATGCCAGTGCGGCATCATGACATGATTAGCTACACCCAAGCAAACATTGACCCCATAAAAGGGATTGTTTCAACACATTATCTGCCGAATTTGAAGATCATTTATATTCTAATTGCCGAAAACTATTGGGGTCATGTTAAAATAGTCCTTCACTTTGGACTAGTCAATTTCAAGAAAGATGGCATATAACCTGCCTTTTGACTACTTTGTAGTTCAATAAATTATTGGATGGGACAACCAGATTCTTTCTTTGCTTGCTTGATTTTCCTAATTCTTTGACAAATTCTCAGTCACTTTTTTGAACTCGCTCACTTTTTTTGCTCGCTCTATTGACTGCCTCATTTTTATGAGACTGATACATTATTGGGGAGAGGGATAAATTGGACACCTATTGGAGGAGAAAGGAGGGATTTATTGTTTTAAATGTGCGAACAGGCACAATAGAGGTCAAGACAGTAGGCACAATAGAGGCTAAGATAGTCAGAAAAGAGAGGGAAATTTCTTTTTTTAAGATGTGCACATGGGTGCGATAGAGACCAAGATGAGACAAAACTACACCAAATTATAACATTGTAATTACGTTAATCACAAAGTGTGAGAAACATAACAATTCACAACTAACCTCCAGTTGTTCCACGGTAACAAGATTTACTTATTGAAAAAACTTAGCTAATAGAGTCTACATGCAAAAATTAGATAATAGAGTCTACATGCAAAACTTGAATACCATAAGAATCAAATTAGAGTCACCTTGTAAGCTAGTTTCCTTTTTGTCCTCCTACAGTGTCGATACTAAACCTTTTTGTGTTTGGAATTTCTCTCATTCTTTCTAAATTACGACCCTTCATAACTCCACCATAGTCTTAATCCAAACACTAGCCCACACATTTTATAACCACAATCATTGAATGTTTCACTAACTTTAGTGATATTTCCTATTTCTTGTTTGTTTCTTACACACAAAATGCTCTACAAGAGTAACAATTTCTTTTCATTTAGCAAGATTTCCATCCATAGCCCTTGTACCTAATGTGATGGGTTAAGAGGGACCATATTTGAGTTTTGAGAGCCTGAGAGAGGAAGAGGCTAGGAGAGTGACTGTGTTCATTGCACTACTTTTCACACATTCATTCATCGTGCAAGTACTTAATTTCTTCTTGAGGGTATTTCGAGATGCTTGTCTGAGTGCTATATGAGAACTTGTCTACTAACTCATTCTACTTTGTAGGTCTTTCCTATGTCCACCAATCTTGTTGAGAGCTTGAATTTCTTCTAGCATGTGAACATCATTACTTACCATGAAATTGATATCCCTTCTCGCATGTTGTGCCAAAGCTATGTACATTGTTCAAAGCTTGTCTACTTGTCGTTAGTGGATGCTAACTTCTGATTGCATGCACTATGTTTGACCTTGTGTTCTCTTAAAACTAAGGCTTGCACTATGACTTATTCTTTGCTTGAAGACCTCATAAAGAATGGGTTAGGAATCTGGATTAAGGATTCACCATGCCTAGAGGAAGGGTCCCATCATCCCCTAAAAGTGCATCCACTAGGCTTGGGACCCCCCATAGTCTTCCAAAAAGTGCACACCCTCTCTTTTAGGAGGGTCCCCCATCCTCAAAAAGTGTCACACATATCACTCCTTCAAAACAATCAAAATTCTCAAAAACATCCAAATAATCTATAACCCATTTCAAACTTCCCCAAAACCATTCCTATGCATCTAACCCCTTTCTAAAGCCCAAATTTATACAAGTTGCATACTCAAATCCTTTCCCAACCATTATTATTATGATTTTGTATCAGTACTCATCCTCAACTCCACTTGAAGAAAGTTTAGGGGTGAGATACTTCCACGAGCCCTATCCAACATGGATGGTGCTAGAAATCTTGCATCGCAAGACAATTAGTTTCTCATGCAAGATCTTGCTTTGAACATGGATGAAGGGGCATCATTACAAGAACACATCACCAAGATGAAGGTGGTGCGGGATCAACTAGCAATAGTTGATTAAAGGATGAGCTCAACCTGTGGGGGTTAAAGGCCACTCTCCTTTTCAACCCCACTTATGTACAATACTCAAACACATATATGTATATGGATGACATAGAAGATTAGCACCCACCAAAAACTTTTGTGACTCTCTCTTTTGGCTCTCCCTCTCTCACCTTCTTCCATTTTGCTTCCGTTGTTGTTGAGATCTCTCAACTGGTATCAAAGCGTGGGTGTTCTAACTGAGCCCAGGCACTATGAGCCTAGAGCCTGAAGTTTGTTGCTACCAAAACTCTGTGGGAGGAAGAAGAAGCTCCGTTGGATAACTTCACCTACATCTTGATGTGTAGAGACCTTGTAGAAACCTTTGGATAGTTCTCTGAGTGGTTTTTTGCAAGCCAGCAGGTAGTTTTGGAGGCAAAAGACAATCTATTTTAGACTTGAGAGTCTTGTGATGAAGATATCTTTCTCTAGAAGCTGAATCTCGCCCTAAGATCAAAAGCAAAGTTGTAGAAGACTTTGAGTACTTCATTTTTTGTTCTTGACATCTCTGTCATCCGAGTTTTCACTGAAAAGTTATAGCTCCTGCAAAAAGTGACGAAATTCAATTTCTTGTGTGCATTTCATGTGTTGGATCTCCATATCCAAGCCACCATTTGTAGTTCATATACTCCCAGTTGATTCAAAGTAGTCCAAAACTTCTACCTCTGAAGCTGCTTCCAATTCGGTGAAGTTCTGAAGCTATGGTGAAGCTCTGTCTACTCCAACGTCTTTATTTTGTCATTTCCTATGTGAGTGAAATCTCAACATCCAGGCCTCCATTTGCAGAGCTGTCTATCCCGTTGGATTCGGGACTACCTGAAACATCTATCTGCAAAGCTGCTTGCCATTCTGTGAAGAATCGAGGGAGTTGTGCTTCTTTGTGTTTTTCCACCGTCTCTTTGAAGGAAATTTCTCAAAGATTCCAAGACTTCTCATTTATTGCCATGTGGCATTGTGGCTAAGGTTTAGTTTCCTAAGGTTCATTTTTTACAAGTAAATGCAAGGGTTGACTTGCTCTTACTCCATCCTTGGATGAGATTTTGAAGTTGTGGTAGAAGAGAGATATTTGCAGATTGTCTTGCTGAGTTCGATTATGCAATGATGCCCATGTTTTGAGACATCCCAGGTTCTATTTTCACTAGCGATAATTAATGTGGGGTGGTGATTTCTTGGATATACCTTATGTAGATCACTCTGGTTGTAGTCTAAGCCTTGTGCGCTCATTTGGGGTTTGCATTGGGTTATAGTGGATGCTTTACAGGCCATTTGGATGCATTGCAATCCTTGTTGGATGCCTTGATAGGCCCAGATTGCCTTGTGGGATGCTTTATTGATGGACATTTAGCACACAGATGCTATTTTATGCTGAGGGAAAGCTTCGACACATTGTAGTTGATGCACTCATAGTGCTATGCTCTCTTGGATAAGACATTATTGATGCTTATGCCCATGGATGATTGTTTATGCTTGAGGCATTTGGCTCTTATTGGCATTGGATTTGCCATTGTTTTGTCATTGCGGGTTGACATTTTCTTTTGGGGGGCTAGATTTGCTTATATGAATGCATAGTATATGCACATGAGTCAGATGCATTTTGATGCTTTGAGCCTTGAGTTTTGGTGACACTATCCTTCATTAAGGCAGACATATTGGGTGACCTAGTATTTGGTGTGATTTCTCTCTTGCAAGTACTAGCATTTGGGATTTTGTTTCATTTGCATCATGGTGTCCTCTTCCATGTCTGAAAAGGACTTTTTCAGCATTAAAAAGTTTGATGGGACAAACTTTTCTTTGTGTAAAGAATAGATAAGGGATGTGCTTATTCAAAAGAAGCATATTAAACCCTTGGCAGGGATTGAAGCTAAGCCTGCAGATATGCCTGAGGATGATTGGAATGAGTTGGATGCATTAGCAAAGTCTATTATTAGACTTTATCTTGTACAGTTAGTTTATTTCATAGTAGTAAATGAGTAGACTACGGAAGATTTTTGGAAGAAATTATGTGCCACTTATGAGAAGGAAACTACCTCTAATAAAGTTTACCACAGGAAGAGGTTGTTTGACCCACAGATGAAGGAAAGGGTCTCCATTGCTTCTCACTTGAATGAATTTAATATTATTTTCAGCCAACTTCAGGCTTAGAAGATGAATGCTAATGCAGAGACTAAGGCAATATTCCTTTTATGTTCATTGCCATCCTCATGGGATACCTTCCGTACACCTATCAGTAACTCTGCACCTAGTGGAGTATTGAAGTTTGATGATGTTGTGGGTAGCTTGTTGGCTGAGCAGATTAGACGTAAGTCTATGGATGGCAACAAGCAAGATGCATCCTTAAATGTGCAAAGGGACAGATCACAGTTCAGGGGGAAGGAGGGGGGAAGTCCCAAGAAAGAGGGAAGTCTCGTAGCAAATCCAGGGCACAAAACATTGAGTGTTACCCACTATTGCAAGAAGGGCCACATGGAAAATGATTGCTACAAGTTGAAAAGAGAGAAAAAGGATAAGAAAAAGAATGCAAATTGGGGTGCAAATAAGGATGAGAGTCCAAGGGAGGACAAAGGAAAAATGAAAATCAAGGGGATTAATGCAGTCATTGATGATAGTGACAATGACATTCTCTTCATGTCTAGTCTACTTGCTGTAGACTTGCTTACCACTTCAGATGATGCATATTCCCAGTATTGGATTTTGGATTTTGGTGCTTCATTTCATGTTACTCCCCATAGGGAATGGTTCTCCACTTATGATAGTGGAAAGATAGGTTGTGTGCATCTTGGAAATAACTATGCATGCGACATCGTGGGAGCAAGTGACATAAAGTTTTCTTTTGCAAATGGGTTTGCATTTGTTTTGAAAAATGTGAGACATGTGCCTTAGCTGACCAAGAGTCTCATTTTAGTGGGTTAGCTAGATGATGTTGGTTTTCAGACCAATTTTGGCTTTCAAAGTTGGAAAATTCAAAAGGGCTCTATGGTTTTGGATAGGGGTGCCAATTGTGGGACTTTGTATCCCTTACATGTATCAGGGGTGTCTGATCATATTGTTGCGATAACCGAGCAGCCAAGTACTTCTTTGTGGCATTGTAGGTTGGGGCACATGAGCCATAATGGAATGAAACTCTTATGCCGTTTGGGTTATGTACTGCAATAGAGTTTTTTTTACTTTGAATTTTCTGAGCATTGTCTCTATGGAAAGCAAACTAAATCAGACCATAAAAGAAGGGGAAAGAAAGAGCTTGAAAGGCTTGATTTGGTGCATTCAGACGTATGTGGTCCCATGCCTACACGGTCATTAGGCGGTCATTAGGCGGCATTGAATACTATGTGACATTCATTAATGATGCAACTAGGAAAGTGTGGGCTTATGCTATAGCTTGGAAGAGCAATGTGTTCCAGGTATTTCAAAAATGGTTGCAAAATGTTTAAATACCTATGGACTGATAATGGTGGAGAGTATATCTCTCATGACTTTCAGCATTTCTATGATACACATCGGATCAAGAGGGAGCTCATGTCTCCTCATACTCCAGAGCAGAATCTAGTTGCGAAACAAATGAACTGCACCATTCAGGAAAGGTTGCAATGTATGCTTTCCAATGCAAGCCTTTCTGGTAGTTTTTGGGCTGAGGCAATGAAGACAGTAGTGCATGTGATCAATAGATCATGTAGTAAGAGTTTGGATGGTGGTATTCCTGAAGAGGCATGGAGTGGCAAGAAGCCCTCTTACTCTCATTTGCGTACTATATTTAGGTGTAAGGCATATGCACATGTGCTAAAAGAGCTTCAGAATGAGCTAGATCCTAAGTCTAGGAAATGCATCTTTCTGGGTTATGGTGAAAGTGGAGAGATGGGCTATCGTCTCTGGGATCCAGAAGCAAAGAAAATCATATGAAGCCATGATGTGGTCTTCAATGAGAAGAAGATGCATGACACCCATGAGGGATGTGGAAACGAGGAGAATCACTTTCCACAATGTGAATCCACCTGCATATGTTGATAGACAGCAAGTTGTCCATACACCGAATGTGCAGGAAATGGTGCCACGAGGTACTATCACAGGTACACAATCAAGGGAAGATGATGGATCATCTATTGCTCTCAATGATGAGCTAAATGTGGCTGATATGCAGGTGGGACATCAAGCTTAAATTCCCTTGAGAAGAACATCTAGAGTGTCTAGACCGCTTGAGAGATTTGTTCCAAGGGTAGACTATGTGATGCTTACTGATTGTGGGGAGACTTCTTACTACAAAGAGGCTATGATGCACAAGGATCAGCACAAGTGGGAGTATGCTATGCAATCAGATATGAGTTCACTCATAAATAATAAGACTTGGGACTTGGTTTCTTTGCCACATGGAAAGAAAGCATTGCCATGTAAATGAGTCTACGAGATGAAGGTCATAGGTAATGATGTGCCCAAGTACAAGGCTTTCTCTATGGCCTTAAACAAGCACCTAGAGAATGGTATCACAAGTTTGATACTTTCATTCAGTCCCAGGATTTCAAAAGAAGTGAGATTGATCACTGCCTCTACGCTACAAGGGCTAAGGATAATAGTCTAATACTCTTGGAACTTTATGTAGATGACACGCTATTGGCTAGCAAGAACTCTTATGAGCTTGTTGCATTGAAGGCCAAGTTGTATCATAAGGCCTTTGCATGGAAGGATTTGGGACCTGGAAGTCATTTTCTTGGTATGTGCATCATGCGTGACCAGAGTAGGAAAGGCTTTCACAGAAGGAGTATGTTACAAAATTATTGCAGTGTTTCAATATGGAGGGGGGGAAGGCAGTAAGTACTCCATTGCCTCCATATGTGAAACTGAGTCAGGAAGATCGTCCTAAATCAGATGAGGAGAGGGCCATGATGACCAAGGTTCCTTATGCATGAGCGGTTGGGAGTCTTATGTATGCTATGATAGCTACTAGACCGAACATTGCATTTGCAGTGGGAGTTGTTAGCCGTTATATGGCTAAACCATGAAAGAGGCATTGGGAGGTAGTTAAGTGCATAATGAGGTACGTGAAGGGTACCAAGTCCAATCTTTCATACAAAGAACTAACACATTGAGGTTAGGTACCATTTTATCAGGGAGGTACTTGAAGACAAGCGCATAGAGCTTGTCAAGGTTCATACAGATGATAACCCTACAGATATGCTCACGAAGAGTCTAACTAGTCACAGCGGTTTGAGTATTGTCATGTATTGATGGGCATTGGATAGTATGCTCATTGGTTTTTCTCCCTTAAAGGCACATTGGCCTTTAAGTGGGAGGTTGTGGGGGTTAAAGGCCACAGTACCTTAACCCTGGCTATGTAGAATACTCAAACACATATATATATGGATGACATAGAAGATTAGGGTGTTCTGCACCCACCAAAAACTTGTGTGACTCTCTCTTCTGGATCTCCCTCTCTCTCACCTTCTTCCATTACTCTTTTGTTGTTGAGATCTCTCACAACCAGGATGGCAAGGCTGGTGTTGAGAATGCTCCCTCGCAGATATAGTAGTTTTGTCACGACGATGATTGCAGGGCAAAGGGTGGTGACTTTCAAGGAGTTGGCTACATTGTTGTGCTGCAACAACAAGAAGCCCGGGAAAAGAAGTATGGTGCAATGGATGATAGAGCCCTAGTAGCTCAGGGAGCTGACAGCACTGTATTGTCTTTTGAGGCATCGTCATGACCTTCTTGAATTGGATTGTCTGGAAAAATAATGTATGATTGGCATAAAGAACATTGGGTTTCCGATTTTATCCTTGGAGTGCATGCAAACATTGATTATCTCTGTATAAAAATGATCTACCTAGTTTGTCTCCTTGAGGTGATGCAGGTACGAACAAATTTGACAGAATTACACTGTGATGATTAGTGTGCTATATCTGACCCAGGAGTGTGACAACACGAGCGGCTTTAGTGGTGGTTGCCTTGCTAATGGAGCTGATAGGGATCCTACCTCTATGGATTTTTATTGTGGGCATTCCGAATAGCATTCAACGTAAGCATGGGAATGACACCCTTCAAGTTAGTTTATGGAGTTCAAATGGTAGTGCCCATGGAATTAATGACCGCCAGTTTTTTATGGGTTTTAGTCGAGAAATTGGGTCTGGAGGAGTCGATGGAATTTTGATGACAATAATTGAGTCAATTGGAAGAAGATCGACCTAAACATTGACACACTACACAAGTCATCCAAGAGCGAAGAAAAGCTTGGATTGATAGAACATGAAATTCAAACTATTCAAGGAAGGAGATTGGGTACTTATGTTTATTAAAAAATTGGGGACCACTAGTTTTTTACGAGTTTCATTGGAGAAACTGAGTCCAGAGGAGTCGGTGGAATTTTAACAATAGCAATTGAATCAATTGGAAGAAGATTGACTTAAAAGTTGACACACTACATAAGTCATCCAAGAGTGAAGAAAAGCCTGGGTTGATAGAAACTTCAAATTCAAATTGTTCAAGGAAGGAGATTGGGCACTTATGTTTAATACAAAATTGGGGAAGTTCCCAATTTGAGCTATGATGGACCGTTCAAAATTGTGAAGGATTTAGCCCAAGGCACATTCTGACTGGCTAATATGCATGATGGTAATATATCATTAAAAGAAGTCAATGGGTTCCAACCAAAGCCATTTGTTGAACTGAGGAACAAGTATGATTCAGCTTCAGACCATTTGGTTGGACATCGGACTTTTGGCGATCCGATGGTCGGGTACATTGGGCCTTTACATAGAGAAATCATGCAAGGGAGTGACAAAAGTGACACAACCTATGTGCAAGTATTGTAGCACACATAGAAATAGGCACTTCACTTTGTTCACAACAGTTATTCTATCTTTCCCATCATCCTTTGTTTGCTTCAACTGCCAGGGAACATCGATCTGTTGGACTACTCTTAAAACTATCACACTGAAGAGCACGCAGCCAAAGAAGGAGCTGCTAGTAGTTCATCCATCTTACAAGTAATGGCATCCTCATTCAATCCCTCAGCATGGAAGCAGAAGGGGTAGTGGGCATTGCGTTGGTCACTCCACAGCCAAGTATGCATCCAATGTCGATGACAAGGCAGTGAAATCTCCTTCTTGTAAAAAGAAAAGGTCAATTGATATTCTACTTGTGACTTCCAAGACTTTAAACATGATCTAGATACAAATAGTCCTCATAATATTGCATGGCTGTGCAAGATGGAGCTACATGATTACCATCACCTTCCCTAGTGGGAGTGGGCAATGAAGATGGAAGCGCAGAAATAATTTGAGCACTTACGGGATACCAAAGCAATGCTTACACTAGAATTGGCAGTTACGGTTGAGGTAGTGGCTCGGGTGTTTAAATTACCATTATTCCAAATGCACCGACGAAGGCTCCATGAAGATACCCATATGAGGTTATGGTGCAGGATTTTGGTGAGTAGGTACACTCAAAAGGACATTTTTATGTAAAGAACGCCCTTAAAGGCCATAGACAAGACTAGTGCAAGTGGTTCCTAGAAAGGGTGCTTCTCTTGACTGCTATGATTACATTTCAAAAGATAACTATTCTCTGATGCACGTTGTCGAGTTGGGTAATCCACTCAATTGGGCTGCATTTATATGAGTGGGAGAAATAATTAGCGAAGATAATCAGAGGAGTACAACCCACAGTAAACTCCGATCAATTCTTTATGCTCTATTTATTCAAATTCTAGAGGGGCCACGTCCTCACCAATGCCTACTATTTTCAAATGAAGAGAACGAGCCAAAAGACCAATGCATCGAGACAGAGCTTTCTCGACAAGAAATAGTAAGTCTCTTGAAGAAATCCGGGTACGAGCAAGCAAAGATTAAAATAGCAGTGGAAAAGCAAAAAGGTTTACAATTAGCACTAGAGGTTGCCCAGCACAGGTCAAACCCCACTCGGTCAAGAAGCCCAAACTCAAAATTCAGTGCAAAAACACAAATTGTAGACCATGCAACAGGGACGAACAAGATGCCAAGATATAGACAAAGCAGGGAGTCAAAGAGACTATGCTAGAACAGGCAGTACAAGACATCTAGAAGAACAGATACCAAGAAATCAAGAGGAAGCACCTCAAATGGGAGAAATGCCCATAGACTTACAAAAAATCCCACCACATCAATCACCACCTATACAAAAAAATCCAGATCACCATGAACAACCCCCCAAAGAAGGTAGAGAGGATCATATCACATTCACAGATGCAGATGAGGCAATTGCAAAGGTTTCAAATGCAGCAAAGAGAACAATATAGAGGGATCAAGAAGGTATATTTAGAATGGCAACAACTAAAGGAAGATAATGATGTTTTGATGGTACGAAATCAATGTTTGAAGCAGGATTTACAATACAAAGTGGAGGAATAGAAAGTGCTAACACAGCAACAGGACAAAGAAAAAGTTGAGCTACAATAGGATGTGGAATAGTTAAAACTTTAACTAGTGGAGAATCAACTCATAGCTGAGGCACTTAGAAAGTGGTCAGTACAAATTCAGCAAGGGCAGTTAAGAGAAATGGGCAATTTAATAGAAGAGCATAGTAACTTATTCTAAGAAAATCTACTGTTGAAAGAGAAAGTAGCAGCACTTGGGCCAATACCATGCAGGATGAGGGTGAGCTTGAAATTTTGAGACCTTTAATGCCTTCAGTGGTAGTATCTAAGATGCAAGATAAACTCATAGAGCACATGTTTCAATTGTGGTCACAAGTTGGCAACAGAACTTTACACTTGTTGGCACAATTAGTCCAGTAGTGGGATGAATTTGTCCAAATTCTTATTGAATAAAGAAGTATAGCAAACTGAAGAAATAGATACACACACTGAAGATCGGGATGGCCAGGACAGAAGAGTCAGAACCAACGGGTTCCCTAGTTCATGAAGGATTAGAACTCTCAATCATGGAGGAGCCTGAAACCTCCTCAGCACAATTCTTATCACCTATTAAATCTTTCCCTGCATTTGCAGCAGTAGATCTTATAGACCCAATACTTCCGATAAAACAGATTTCAACCACAGTGTGCTTGACAGACAATGAAGCAGCCCTGAAGCAACCCACACTTTAATCATGGCAAAAATAGAGAAAATGAAAGATACTGCTATAGAAATACATGATATTGAGGATGAGGACACAGATCTTACCCTTACTGAAAGGGAAAAATCTCTTGACATTTTAGTTTAAAAAATTACAACCCTTACCAATGACAACTGGTTTGTGGATGACGGACACCCCACTGTAGTACTAGTTTTGAAATTGGTGGATTATGCAAACTTTAATTTAAGAGGTGATGAAGCAAAAAAGGGTAATGAAACTACCCAACAAGATGACATGAAGGCAGTACAATCTACCAAAACAAGCATCAATTCTTAAAATAAAAATTTATGAGTTCACTTTCCTGTTAGTACTTCATTTTGGTAACAAAGTTTTTCAGTCTGTCTATAGTTTATAATAAAAGGGTCGGAGAGATATAGATGACTAGAATTTTGTAGACAGTAACACCATTTCCCTCTTGTAAATTCTAGTTTTACCTAGGGAAGGGGTGAACAACTATGTATGGAATCTGTAAGTATCTTAGTACTGCACCAAGCTATGCTAGCAGATAACTACATGGTCTTGATCTGATGGGATGTTACATCGGATACAAGGGTCCAAAAGTAGAAATCTGAAGTTTTGAGGTGGGTTCCAAGTCTGGGAATTTAGTCCAAACTCAGTCTGGGAATTTAGTCCAAACTCCTATCCACCAGGTCTGCCAGATGTTAAGGGGTAAAATAATCAACCGAACTTTAGTATCGGAATAGTTAAACATCTTGACACTTAGAAGTTGTAACTGAAATAACAACTACCGAGTCGGATATAGCAAGAACATGAGAGATAGACTGAGAGAGATATACACAATGTGAGTTCTTGTAATATCTTCTATGATGATGAATGAAATACAATATAGTCTTGACTGTTACCTCTTCTGTGCATTGTATTTTTATTTCTATTTTTAGATGCAATGTCTCATGCTTTTCCCTTTCACTATGCAATGAGAGACAAAAATTTGTATTTTGCCCTACAGTAGGAATATCTCAAACGTTTTGCAAACATGATCTTTTCCTTTTGACAATGCATTGGTAGTTTAGTCCTCTCTTTTTCCCCTGAATAATGGAGTCTTGTATTCCGTAAACAAACATTAGCATAGGTGTCATTGTGCTATCAGGTGGCTTGTTAAAAGGATCTTAGTCATCTCCACTCATGTTATTGAAATTGTATGGGCTTGTTAGTGAAGAGACTTCTAGTCATCTCTACTCATCTTATTAAGATTCTATTGGGTCAATAAGAGACACAACATAATGTGACATGCGAATCACCTCGAAGGAAGAAGTAGAAAAATAAATGTTT
Source organism: Dipteris shenzhenensis (assembly GCF_047967505.1). Lineage (NCBI taxonomy): Eukaryota > Viridiplantae > Streptophyta > Polypodiopsida > Gleicheniales > Dipteridaceae > Dipteris > Dipteris shenzhenensis. The sequence continues at coordinate 27,148,527 of NC_141614.1, read as the reverse complement.
TGACTATAAGGAACACCCTAGTGTATATTCGAATGGGTCTATAGGCTCCTTTTCTAGCTTAGGAAAGAAAACGAATTGTCTTTGTTCTATTTTATTGAGGGTTGATTTTGTTGGTAGTGGCCTTAATACTGGTGGTAATAGACTTGCTATCCGTGGGGGTAAATTGGATCTTATTGAAGGTAAAATATGATTAGCAAGAAATTATGACCAATAAGAGTCATATTACCATCAATAAATGACATACTACTAGTGTAGAGAATGGCCACTACCAATGGTTAAATTAGTCAATTAACTTATAACTTTGAAATGGCTATTCACATTATCATGTTCTTTTCATAGGGAGTCCATTTTCAACCCATGTTTTTTTCACTTTACTACTAGATTATCCCAAATGTATTGCTTTGATGGATTTATGATTCTCTTTCAAAAGAAGTGGTACATGCTCACATGGCGAACAAATTCAAAATATCTTGTGATATTATGTGTTGCTTTTGAAGTTTCTATTGTAACTATCTCAAGCCATGTTTTCAAAACATTTGATGAGTTCTCGTACAATTGTTGCTTTTAACCATAAGGTCATTTTTTATTTAACACATATGAGTGTAAGCTTGCTAATATGTGAACACATGTTTACCACTTGTAGCATGGATCTAGCCACAATTTGGATTTTGCTTTCTTTATTGATGGAGTGCTAAACAATAGGCACATAGCACCTTCAACATGCTAAGGATGGAGTAAACAAATAGGCATCTATATTAGTGTGTTTCTCATAATTTCAATAAAAGAATAAAAAAGGCTTATGTTTGTTAGTCAAAGCTCTCTTTTGAAAACATGGATGTAGAGAAGCCTCTCCACGTTTGTTAGTCAAACTTTCCTATTAAAAGCATAGAAGTGAATCACACTCTTCATGTTTGTAAGTCAAAGTTTCTAATGAAAACATGGATTTCTCGATGTTTGTTAGTCAAGGAGAGCACACTCTTCCACCTACGCGATGTTTGTTAGTCAAAGGAGACCACACTCTTCCACCTACAATAACATAAATGCAAATTTTCACCCCACCTCCTTTTGGAAAAACGTTTTCAAAAACTACCAAAGAATAATCATGAGCCTTTCTATAATGTCGATCAAGCATGTATGTTGCATTCTAGAAAGATCTCTGGATAAACCATGTGGGAGCGTATTTGCTCACATGGATATTTCAAGTAGTTGAGTCAAATGTGGTGTAGAAAAGGTAGGAAAAATGTGTATGTCTACATGGCAGTAAGCATTTAATGTTGTAGGGCATGCCATATTATATTGTGTAACGTACATGTTTGAACTTTGGTGTGCATCTCCACTATACTTTAGAGAGAATGCAATATTGTGATGCAAGCACTAGTGTCATGGATGGCACACCACCTTCGTGATGCCATAGTAGGGTTGTCTCTCAAGGAGGGTGAGATCACATGTTCCTGAACTTTTATGGATGTGCTCGTTGCACCAAGCCAAGGTGGCAACTCAACTATTATTGTTTACACAATCTTTGATGAGCTTATGTTGTTGGCATGATGGATTTGATGATCGTTTAGATGTTAAAAATCCTATTTACATTGTGTAGATATGAGTTGAGATGTGCCATGAACCAACAAGGGTAAAATTGCTACCTTTGCACTTTAGTAAATGTAAGTAAGCTCCATTGGTTCAATGTGGAGCGTTTCCATGGAGGAGAGGAGATGTTTGATGGGCAATGTGGTGTTTGGCAAGCTCCGCACACCTGCTAGGGGCTATTCCAGCAACAAGCTTGAAGTGCCCTACGGTAATTGGGCTATTGCACCATTGTTTTTCTTAGCTTTGCAATGCTAGCTCTATTTAGCACAACATTCCAATGCCCAACCATTGTGATTGGCACACAAACATTGATCTTCAATACTAATGGCTCAAACAACCTACAAAATCCTATTAGGTCTCGTCATTCCTACTCTGGGATCACGCAAACCTTCATGTGGAAATGTTTTTGAAATGCTTACTGAGCATCCCGCTGTTATAGTTTCAACCTTGGCAACATTATGGGGAGCTTCTCATAGGTAGATGGATTTAACCCATTCACAACTAAGTTTCCTCCTTGTTGGCGTCATTAAGGGCCTTTACACACTAAGTATGTGCCCAGCATGATCGAGCATTTCAACAAATGACAACAAATAAACGAAATGGTGAGTGGTGAACGCTTCATACACCGAGTCAGCTGGGATCCATGCAATGCAGTCAGGCGGGGCCAAGTCAACCCTAAATTCTATCCATCCATGGGCAGCCAACCTTAGCTGCCCATGCATGGGCACACATTAAACCAACCACCGCCAAGATGGGCTCTTCTAGTCCCTTACCTACTACTCATTACCTTCGAGCGAGCAGTGTGTCTGTAAAGGCGTGCCCATGAGAACCTGTCCAACCCTTTTTCTGAAGTGTCCACACAATGGGTACGTGTTTGGGTAGCACGTGATATTCTTAGAGGGCCTCCCAACATCACGGATGAGACTGGGGACTCTCGATTGATGGATGTATCGCAAAGCAAGTCTCCACCATGCGTGAGAATTAGCCTGGACAAGCTATGTGGCATGCCAGAGGATCAGATATCCTGGTCAAGCATAGGAATACTGGGCAGCTAGCGCCGAAATGCCAAGCCACATGGCTCAGAGGGAAGCATGAAGGCAGAGGGCCAACGACTACTGGCTGACGACATGGGGAAGCTGTCTCGGTAAACAACTCGGTGGAATGGTTACTGAAATGGTTAGTTGAGTGATTACAGATCTCCCTTCTAAATAAGTTATGTGGTTGTTTCGTCGCACATCCTCTCTACCTCACCGCCCATCCCTCAACACGATGCCAGAATCCCAGCCGCATTGTGCCCCTTCTCTTTTTCGCATTCTTCAACTCCATCCCCACCGATCCTATTCTGCGCAGAGGTGACGATCAAGCCTTTGTTGGGGTCCCCCGGATTCGGAGATTTCATCGATCTTGGAGAGACGGAACGTGGCTTCATTTCTGTCGGCTCTGAGGAGGAGTATATCGATTGAATTTCTGCGATATAATCCGCCACAGAGAGAGAGAGAGAGAGAGAGAGAGAGAGAGAGAGAGAGAAGAGAGAGAGAGAGAGAGAGAGAGAGAGGCCAAGAGTGAGAGCACGCAATTGAATTTCTCCGTGGAAGCAGGAAGCGCAACCTGAGACCACCGAGAGCATTGAATTTATCCGCTGGTGATAGGGAGCGGGAGGGGGCCGGGAGAGAGAGAGAGAGAGAGAGAGCACGCACCCATTGAATTTCTCTTTTGGAGATACGAAGCTATTCGAAGTAGAAGGAGAAGGAGAGGGAGAGCGCGAGCGAGAGAACCCATTTGAATCACAGAAAGAGGCAGCGGAAACAGAGAGCGTGGCTTGGGAGCCTTGGCAAACAGAACGCGGATACGCTCATGGAGACCGATTGCGCTGAAGGCACCCAGAAGTCATCCCCTCTTCTCGATGAAGTTGATGAGATTCTTGACGAAATCGATGAGACTCACGCAGTTCCCAGCAGCCCCTCCGACACCACTTCGCGATTGTGGCAAAAGGTAAAGGAGAAGTATCACCTTGTGGAATTCCACGCCCTGCCGGATTATCTCAGGGACAACGAATTCATATTGGCTCACTACAGAGCAGATTGGCCGCTTAAGCAAACGCTTTTGAGCATGTTCACTATCCACAACGAGACTCTGAACATTTGGACGTAAGTTTTCAACAGTTTTGTTACTCGTTAAATGCAAGTTTTCAACAGCTGCCCCTCAGCAGATCAATCATATCGTTTCCTGAGTTTGCAACCCTGCATATTTACAGGCATTTCGTCGGCTTCATGCTTTTTCTTGGCTTGACAATATACACGGTCATGAAGCTGCCCGCTGTTGTCAATATCCACGGCTTCCCTAGCTTGCCTTCTCTCCCGAATATATCTAATTTGCAGAAAATGCCTAAAGAATTCTGGACCGCTTTATCTGCGTCTTTACCTCATTTGCATCTACCAGAAATGCTGTCCAACGCTCTTCCCGAAGGTTTGCACATACAACTACCGGAGTTGCTTTCTAATTGCTTACCAGAAGCCCTACTTTCCACCAACCGGACAGACCAGTGCGTTCTGGTAAGTGTTGCAAAGATTAGTTTCACATACTGCTGGCAATACTTGTAGGGTAAAGGTTTATGACTCTTGCACTTTTCTGGTTGTCCTCTTTGCAGGTAAGCATGAAGGACGATGTGGCCAATTTAATAGCACCATTTTTACAGAAGCCTATCACACGTTGGCCCTTCTTTATATTTCTAGGAGGTGCCATGTTCTGTCTTCTTGCTAGCACCAGCTGCCATCTATTGTCTTGCCATTCTGAGCGTCTTGCATACATCATGCTACGTGTGGATTATGCTGGCATTGCTGCATTGATCGCTGCTTCATTTTATCCCCCCGTCTATTACTCTTTCATGTGCAGCCCGATGCTCAGAAATATGTATTTGATATTCATCACTGTTGTCGGAATTGCAACGGTGCTTGTGTCGTTGCTCCCTGTATTTCAAAGTTCGGAATACCGGAACTTTCGAGCTCTATTGTTCTTTGGGATGGGACTTTCAGGGCTGGCTCCTATAGTTCATAAGCTGATCCTCCATCACAAGGAACCTGAAGCTTTGTATACAACAGCCTATGAAGTTGCCATGGGAATATTTTATGGACTAGGAGCTTTGGTGTATGCAACTAGAGTTCCTGAGAGGTGGAATCCTGGTAAATTTGATATTGCTGGGCATAGTCACCAGCTTTTTCATGTACTGGTTGTCGCAGGGGCCTATACTCATTACCATGCCGGTCTGCTTTACCTAAAATGGCGAGATGTGAAGGGCTGCTAGCCCATTGAGAAATAATAAATACTCACAAGCTGGTGGATTATCCATCGAGCACATCTCTTCCCTTTCTTAATTTCAATAATTTTCACAACGCTCTTTCACTATTGTAGCGTTGCATATCTCCATAATTGTGAGAAATGTCAAGATATTATTATAAATATGAGACAGCAACAATTGATCTCTTTGTGCTTTTTTCTTGCTGGGTGTGGAGGGCTGATTCTGGGTAAACTTAATATAAGCTTGTACATATACTACCAATTATCAAGGAAGTTAAATGATTCAAAAGATTTGTATGAGAGGAGGTAATTTTAAAACTGACAGTTCATGAATTTTTTATCCCTTTGTGCTTTTATCTTGCTGGGTGTGGAGGGCTGATTCTGGGTAAACCTAATAAGCTCTAGTGGCCTTCTTGAAAGGCATTTGAAGGTCTCTAATATTGCAGCAGTCATATCTAAAAGGCAATTCATCAAAGAGTGATTCAGTACAGCCCACATTTCTTAGCTGGACAAATATTAAGGTGGCAAGTAAATATGATTTGATACCTACTGTGTCATCCTTGCCCTGCTTAGAGACCCAAAGGAGCATTGGAGGGGTCTTGTGTGGACATCATAACATCAGGGCACGTTAATTTGGACAAAATCTAGTCGTCTTTCAGCTACGTTGCTGAATGCCAAGATTTCATATGGTGAAATTTTTATCATTTCTTAGCTGACATTGTGATGCATGTGACACTTGATCTACTTTTTAAGAGCATTTTGGCACGAACTACATTGAAGCATGGATTGATTTTTTCTTTGTTTAAGGACTGATTTGTAAATTGCTTTTTGACCGTTCCATACAAGTAGTCTTTGCTTGGATGAAGGAAATGTTGACTTATTCTATGGCTCATTGAAATTTGCCCTTCATTTTCTGTGTTTATATAGGTAAAGGCTTTATTATTCCCATCTGTTCACCCGAGAGGATTTTATCTTATGACAACACATACAACTATCTAACATCACATGAGCTTCTACCGTATTAGTGGACATGCAAAATTCACCTTGTGAAGTTTTCGTCCAAGTTGCAGCTTGATAATTCCTTCTATCTTAAATGGTACGTTGCCCTATCAGCTAGATTTAGATGCTCGTTTGGGAGAGACTAAAATGAAATTGTTTAGACTTCACAAGCTGTTGTAGCTTGAATGAAGAGATTTTGGACCACTTTCTGATTAGCCTTATCCTTTAGTGCTAGCCTTCATCATGGCTCAATTTGCCCTTCACCTCTAGAGTACCAACAAAAACTCAATACAAAGATTATGTATATAATGAATGCTCTAGTATGTGTGGATTTGTATGTGGGTATATTTTTTCTACTATGGTCTACACCCACTTTTGGGCACTAATGACGTCAATGGGGATGTCATAGTAGCTAATCCCTGCTATGCGTGATGGAGTTTATGGTTTTCTATCATCTTAAGAGTGACTATCGTGAGATTGAAACTGCATTATGTCGTGTTTTTAGAGGATGAGTTTGGAAATGTTATTGGATTCAACTAAGTATATATAACCTCGGAGCCGATGTCTTTGGACAATGCATACAACTGTGTAACAACCCAAATGTAGGCCTGAACATTAACTAACCTCAAAGTCAATGTCTTTGGACCATGCATATAACTAAACATGAACTATCAATATCTTGCTTTTACGTGGGCTCACATAATTAGAGTTAGTAGTCAGTTGTTTACAAATGTCTCTCTTATATCACTAACTTCATCGAAGTTGGCTTTTAAATATTCTTCTTTCATTGGTCTAGGTGCCTCACCATTGCCTATCACCAAATGAAGTACCTTATGAAGCAACGGAAGATTTCCTTTCGAAACTCCAAAGAGCAAGCAAATCTCCAAACCTGGGGAAAGGGCCAATATGAAGAAAGGAGATGTTTAGAGGAATGGGGATTTTTAATGTTAAACCCACGACAGACCATAATAAGTAGGTAGGTGGTTCCACCGCCAAAGAGGCCAACAGTGGTTAAGCCATAATCCAGCAAGGTTGGAATGATCAAAACTGGTTTTGTGTGACGGAAGTTCAAACAGCCAGCACTAGCAACCTAGCTTTTGAACACAGCCAGGAAATGTAAACTGCATTGATCCTCAAACATGCAAACAAAGCAGCCAAAGCTAACAAGCTCCGACCAATGCTTTGGGGAATAAGCATTGAGTTGATCTACATAGCCCTTCCATCAATCAATCTTTTGAGGTCGTCCTGAGTCCCTGGCAGCATGGAAGAATTTCAAGTAAAGCGTGCGCATGATTAACCCAAGGGTAACATTCCCTCAATCTGTGCTGGAGTTAAATAGAAATCACAGAAAGAAACTATAATTGATTCACACAGGGAAAGGATGTCTTCTTGTCTGAGCTTCTTTAGTACACGAGACGAAAGCTCGCAATAATCTCCCCCTGCACCCCCTCCCCCAAAACAGACCGAAACCAACTCGGCAAATACTGTTACGTAGTGGCAATTTGACAATCATTGACCAGGGTTCAAATTAAAATTTGAAATGGTTGCACTTTGCAAGAATATGCCTACAGTAGGATCACGTGCAAGTGGCTTAATAATCTTATGGTCAACATGGAAGAAATCTTCATGCTATGGTTTAATAGGAACAAGAAAGGTGTAATTGACGTCTGAAAAACCCCATTTTCATTCATTAATCGTTCTCATGGAAGGCAATTTGTATCGTTCAATATTAGTACTTCGAGATACCTCTTTTGGATACATTAGGTAATGTGGGTCATTATCAGTCCCTCAAAATCTTCCATGCTCAGTACCTGTGAGATTTAAATTTTAGGTAATGTGGGTCATTGACAGTACCCTCAATATCAGACCATGAGAGGGAGGAAGGTTGCTCATTGCCAGCATCACATCACCTTCCTGACGAGATGAACGACTGTGTTCTATTTACTGTAGTAGCGTACAAGAAAGTTAATGCACATTTGCAATCAGGTACTTAGGTGAGCAGGACTAGGCAGATGAACATCTTGAAGCAGCACAATTTCAGCCTTTCCTCCATACATCTTAGGAAGAGTATCAACATCCACTTCAGAGAGAAGTACTTCGGTCATTTCGTGAGCTTCCAAAAATAAGATCTGCCAAAAGCAACAAATCGAGGCTCAGTATTGAGAGAGAGAGAGAGAGAGAGAGAGAGAGAGAGAGAGATTCTGCATGTGCCCAAACTTTACGGAATCACCAAGGTAGGAAGGGGCAAAAAGTTGGCAAAAAACGTGTCTATTTTAATCCTGTTCCTTTTACAAACACCCTCGTTCTGTCACAGTTGTATTTTCTAAGAGACTATACTCGGAGTGCAGTTGTTTGCAAAATACATTCACGCACTTTCGCCAAGTGTTAATGTACTTTCAATTATTTCCATCCTTTTCCTATAACTTCAAGAGAGTCATTTTCCTCAGTGTTGGGCGTATTTTAAAAAATTCGGGCCTAAATTACAATAAATTTTGCAAACCTTAAAAACGCACGCATCGCTTGTTCTCACACTCTCTTCAATTCACTCGAGAAAAGGAATTGAACGAGAAGCTGCAATGAGAGAAAGTTTACCTTCTCTCTGGTTGCCTTGTCCAGAAAGTAGGATAACATTTTCCACAGACTGAGGAAGAACTTGGGCGCATTCACTATAAACAAGAACCCCAGTCTCTCTGGATAGTAATTCTGCAGTTGTAGCGGTCATTCTTCCGTTGAAACTCTACCCTGTTTGTTTTTTTGGCAGCTGCTAGAGTTAGGATTCTCACCTGTAACATTTGAAATCCCGTTGCAAAGCCTCTCACATCAACGTTTTTGTACCCCAAATGATTCAGGTCCACTATCACGGCCATCTTCTCAATGCCGGGGGCTGCACTGCATGTAGCAAATCGGAGCACAGTGGGGTCGCTAATCTAGTAGATAGACATAGCAGCTCATCCAACCTAATCTGAAGGTTCGAGACAGAGAAGCCAAAAGTTGACAGCCTTCGACTGTGAAATTATCTTACCTATCGAAAGTCTTGTCGAGAATATGTACCACAAAACCTGTACACAGAAATAAAGAAGAGCTCAACATCTATAAATATTTTTACCCCATCACGACGTCGAATTGCAGAAAGGAAAAAGGTTTGGCAGGACGCAACGTAGCTGATACAGTGACGTACAGACGGACATTAAATTCTACGTATGGGCTGGTACGGAATCTCAAGCGTGGGCTTGTACTTACGTTTGAACATCTCAAAATCGTGGGTGTTAGCAACGTGTTTGCAGCCGAAACAGATTATCAAAGGCAATCCCCTTTTCGAAAGGCCTTGAAGGGCAATCCGATTAGCAGCCAATTCATCGGCGACTTCCTCATCGGGTATATAACCGAGCGGAACAAACGAAGCTCTCCATTTCTGGTACTTGACAAACATCAGTGCTGCCTTGTCCGTGTTCATAGAGCGTGCTCTAAGGAATCTTAGAAGGGTAGCATCATCCACTTCCTGAAGACAGAAAATTCTGAGTGCGTGAGCATCCGAAGCGCTCCTACGTACCTCTATGGAACAAAAATGCGAGGCTTTTCCTGCAGATGCGGTAGCAACTAGGGAGACATGGATGGCAGCAGCACCTTGCTGGAGCCACCCAGTTTTTCTACAGCGCTGCGGATGCCGGTAAGCTCCATGGCATACGTGCTACTGTCGGGAAAAGCTGTGGGTTCTTCGAAAACGGCAAGCATGGTGGATTTCTCGGCATTGGATGGCTCGCCCAAATCACCCATACTACAGAATGTGACGACGGGAGAAAATGAACTACTTTCGAGTCGATCTGAATCTGGGTTTTGTATGCACAGCTACAAACTCTTCCTGAGCTCCAGAGGGAGTCGAGGGGAGGTTTCAAAGGTTCAGGAGTCCGGACACATGTGTCATGTCCAGGTATCGATTCAAGTAAGCCACTGAATGCCATTGAATGCTTGGCTACCAAATTTACTCTGCATTACAGATTTGTAGCTAACTCGGAGCTTGGACTGATCTGATCATTTAGAAAAATGCAGATGACGCTCTCATTTTTAGAGTTGAAAGGTGAAACTTGAGAGTTGAAAGTCGATCAGACTGTTGGAGAATTGAGATCAAGCAAGATGAAAGATGAAACTTACAAGATTGTTGGAGAATTGAGATCAAGCAAAAGATGAAAGTTGAAATTTACAAGATTGTTGGAGAATTGAGATCAAGCAAGCTTGTTGGAGAATTGAGATCAAGCAAGATGAAATTTGAAACTTAGAAGATTTGAAAGTTGATGTGATGGATGGCGCTCTCAATTGAGAGATGTGAAGTTGAAACTTACAAGCTTTGAGAGTTGATGTGATCGAGGGCGCTCTGAATTGAGAGTTAATAATACTTAAAACTTGAATGCCAGGAAGATAAATTCATATGTTCAAATCGAAACGGACAGATTTTTCCTAGCCTCACACTGACGCTCGCATTGAATTGATTCGAAGATGATAAGATAACCCAAGGTGATGAATTTATGTGTGGTCATTGAATTGTTTCGAAGATGATAAGGTAACCCAAAAAATATGAATTCAGTGCTCCAACTTTGCCATTGGCTACCATTCCTAAGCACTCTATTTGCCGCACACCATCAAACGCATTTCCAGCTATCTTTTCAAGCATGACTCCTATCTCGTATCGACATAACTTGAGTGCCTCGTGGCAACTGTATAAGCACCAATGCACACAATGGAAATATCACAAGCCTAGAGGCGAACTGGTTGTGCATTGGCTGCAAAATCGAGGAGGCAATTGTACCTGTTTGCCCCTCTACTAAGGTTCTGCACCTCCCTAGACCTCCAAGTTCCAATCATTCTTCCTTGGTGATTGGCCACTGGTTGTAAACATTGATCTATGCATGGGTGCTCCTTTCTGCACCTTCAAAATCAAAGGTGCATTTTTTAGCACCTGAGACCGCTCAATTGCTCCCTCCTCTTATTGCACATGGCCTTAGGTGAAGCGCCATTAGTGGCGCTCAATGTGCTACGTGTGCATTGAGCCTAAATAGTCATGCCCACTTAAGGGTGGGTTGAGACAGACGAAGTTTGAGACAGGCAAACTCCACCCCGTCTCACAACGATGTTTGCTCATTGGACCCACTTGAGCTAGTTGCTTGCATTTGAATCCCTCGAGATACCCCTTGCCAGATGTCAACATAGGCCACGTGCGGATGTGCCCCTCCTAAATGGCCATGTGTCTGTGAGTGGGTGGGTAGGGGTAGGGGGGCTGAAGAAACAAAAACAAAATGCCCTCATGGGTTCACTTCTCATCTGAAATGTGCCAAAAGCTATGGGAAATTAAACATGGCTCTCACTCGCCCACCAAATCAGTGGAGATTTAAGGATGGCTCTCATGAGTAGATTTCGTCCGATCGTGATTTCCATAATGGGAAAATGGTCACAAACTCAACTTTCGTCAAATCAAACCGTTTTAAAAATGGAAAAATGACCAATCACAATTGGTGACTTTGAGTTAGTCATCATTACTCCAAAGTCACAATTTGTTTAAAGTCACAATTGATGACTTTGAATAAGTCATCATTACTCCATCCATAGTAAAAACACATTTCACCCTTCCAAATCGATGTGATTGAAACTCTCAACCCATAGCATCCACCACGTGCCATTTACTACGTTTCCTCCTACGAAAGTCCTCCTTAATTCCATTCCCCAATATGCCAAGGTTCACAAAGAGAAGCGATTGAGATGTGGACATCTAAAACTCTCGGAAGAAAATGGGCATGAAAATCAATATGGTACATCACCTTGTCATTGGCCCAAAAAGTTTATTAATCTCTGACTATACACACACACACACACACACACACAAGTCCATGCCCGCGTGCATGTATGTATGTAGGTAGGTATGTATGGAAAGACTTCTACCTTTTTCGTTTTTCATCTAATGTTTTTTGCAAGGGGCATCCATAAATGGAAAAAAACCACCCAATAATCTTCCTCTATATCCTCCCGTAAGAGGGTTATAGTGCTTTCACTAGCTTAAGACATTCAATCAATGATAAGATCATAGAAAATTTTACTTGAACAACAACTCATGTATGTGTATGATATGTGTATGGGCTTCAATCCCTATCAATTATATTGAATTTTCAAAACTTTTGTCAAAAAGATCAAGCTCCCATGCAGTAAAAAAGTATAAAACATTAAAAAAAGATTTGTTGCAGAAGTTGGGACCCAAGTCATCCCTCTCCTCTTAAGGAATTTGGAATTATTTCTTGATGTTGTCCCATATCTCTCAACATCTAAAAGATCCAAAGTGTTTGGAACAATGTAGGCAATTGCCGTTTCTAAATGCTTCTCTAATGGTTTGTATTCGAGAACATCAGCCATCATTTCAGTCTATGGATGCAACACATGTGCTTTAGTTCTATGCTTTATATGTTTTACTTGGACTAGGGATCCTTTCTAGTGTGACCCATCATGGTCTTGTAGTTGTGGCTTGTGTTGTTCCAAATCCTTTGGGGAGTTCATTTCACCATTGTAAGGAGTTTTCCAATGATGTATTGTATCTAAAGTGAAGGAATGGGTAAAAGAGAGAGAGGGAGACAAAAAGAGAGAGAGGGAAAGAGAGAGAGAGAGAGAGAGAGAGAGAGAGAGAGAGAGAGAGTAAAAGAGAGAGAGAGAGAGGGAGAGAGAGAGAGAAAGATGCATGATTGTGTGTATCAGTCAGGCTAGGAGATGACCCGTTTCAACTAGTCGAAACCGTCTTGCCTCGACTGATGTTTGTAATAGCAAAGTAAAGATCAAAGTCGGGTAATGGCTCGCATCTTCCAGTCAGTCCTCCCCACTTCGATCTTCTTATATGATATGTATTGTTTATGTACATAAGTGTTAGTAGAGCCGGGTTTTATCTAGATGATGGCTTGCTTTTGCCGGTTAGTTCATGGCAATAACAACCCTTCCCAATCAGATGTGTGATTGGCAAAGCTAATCTAGATCATCTCGGTTATGTGATGATGTTATATGTTTCTTGTTCTAGCCTCCACCAACTGATAGGTTGACACTTTTGATAGTTACTCTATGAATTTTGCTCTATAATAGTGGATTATGTAGTGAGCTGCTACAGTAGTGGATTATACAATGGGCTGCAAATTACTTGACATAATATTCCATTGCCTTAGAAAGCAAAACGTATCGAGTAGTTTATTATTCTAAGGATTGGAACTTCTGTGAAAGTTATTTTGGAACATGGCCATTAGTTGTGTTGCATGTCGCTTGTGAGTGGTTTAATTTATGTTAGCATTGCAAATTTGCATGTGTAATTCGCGTGTTCTTTATCTTGAACTAGTATTAACTCTTACAAAATGATTGTTGCATGCACTAGATCACTACACCCATCCATGATGGCAACACAAGAGCAACTGAAGACTGAGGTTCTGATGCTTGTCTGTAAGTTAACAATCTAACACTTGATAGGATTGAGTGACAAAGCCCAGATGTGGCCGAATGTCACGGTTGGCAAATTGATAGTTGATCAATATTTCCCTCGAGTGTTGGGAGATCCTACGGGTCAATGGGAAATATATGCAAAGACGAACAATGCCACCTTGCCTGTCAATGGAGAGGAGAAGCTTGCACTCTGGACGACTGAATGGAAGGCGTCGCATATTTCTACTCGAAGAAAAAACATGAAGGAGAAAGGGGCTGTCGGAAAGGAAACAACTAGTGCCATGGTCCATATGACCAAGATGGCTAGTGGGCCAGAAGAAAATGCCAATCCAGCCCAAGCTGAAGTGAGAGCACTGATAGAACTATGTAGAGCATTTGCCGACATGTGCTATGACACATTGCACTTTCCATTGCAAGTGCTAACCTTGCATGAACCGATGGGCAAGGGACGAGAAGGAAAGGTATTGTGGATATAGGTTGCGCGTGTCCCAGATATTAGGCCAACATCATGGTACGCTAGCAAGAGGAGTAATAGAGGTGATGCCCACACTCATCTAGTACTAAAGAATGAGCTATCGATGACAGTGGTCCCTACAGTTGTCTGTCGGGTATTGGGGTACTCACACACCCAAGAGCTTTGGGTCATCACTCCGTTCTTGGTGGAAGTGTGCACGATAAGCTGATGCGTCTCCCACAGCATTGTGGAACATATGTGAGATGGGTTAAGACCATACATCCGAGAGAAGAACCTCTCTTTGACTGGAACTCTCCACAGGTTGCGACGAGCAAGGTTATTCTATCACCATGCTTTGTCCATTGCTACTGCTGCTATTGCCAATGGTTTGAGAGCTGTTCATGAACATAGATATGTGCACACCGATCTACAGGTAACCAATTACATGTTGGACTTCATAGGGGATGATGAGTCTGTCGAAGTAGGGATTATTTATTGGGGAAGGAGGCTCGACCAAAAGCAGGTATTCGCAAGACCCAGCCTATGCTCCTCCAAAGGCATTTCCATGGTTAGCACAAGAGTTGTATGCCAATATAAATACACATACAAATCCCAGGGGTGGATGGGCACCAGAGTCAAATTGTTTTGCTGTTGGTTGGCTATTTAGAGAAATTGCCAACTTTCTCATAGATGCTGCAGGAGCTCTTGGTGACAACTCGGTGAAAGGAGACATTGCAATCAAACTCTTGGTTGATTGTGGGAATGCGCTATGCAGGATTGATCCAAAGGAACAAGCTGCCATGCAAGCAATTTTGACAAAAATGCATAGTTTCAATGTTAACGAGGATGTGGCAATGCGACCCATAGAGGAAATGAAAACATTTTGTTGAACATAGCCTACATCTTTTTTTTGCTTGATCCATATGACCGCAATTTTGATTGCCAAACTTGTAGTGTCCTTGGATTGTACATATGGATTTAAAAATGTTCCTATAACATGTATGTTCAACTCGATTGTAACAATTTGCAAGAGTTTGCAAGCATTATTTGTTCAATTTAATCGATCATGGTCAATCCACAATTAAAATAGTTAGATAAATTCTCAGATCTTGTAATTTGAATAAGTATGTTACAATTAAATATTTCAACATGTCGCTCATTTGTTATTGGCATGGTTAATAGATCTTCACTCGCTCTCTCGCTCACCATGGCATCCTCATCGCAATGGTCAACGCAAGTTGCATATGAGTCCTAGGACCAAAACGCGAGGGTGAAGATTGCAATGAAACATATAATGGATGCAGCTGATGCTACCCTCCTACCAACAAGGAAAGATGAGGCTCGCGTAATTGCTAACGCAAGCCTCTTTCATGATCCAAGTAGTTGGAAGTACAACTGCATCAACATCGTGGTCTCAAATGACGACGTAGCAAAAGTGTGGGATTGCAGCGATGCCTCACATGGACGGTGGCCCATAAAATACTATCAAATCAAAGAAGCCTCATAGCAGAGCCATGCCACTCTACTTTGGAAAGATGCTCGACGTGCCTGTAGACTTCGGCTCCTTTCCTCGAACATGCAACAAGCGGTCATCGTAGCCAAGGACAACCACCGACACTGCTATCCCCATTGTTGCATCAACACCCGCTAATGTGGGAAGCCCAGCTTCACGTGAGTAAAGTACATGCCAATTTGTTCCATTTCTGCTCATAGTTGTTATATTGTAGATAATGTACTCATCAGCCATGTTTTGCACCTATGTAGTTTCTATGACAAGCTCCAAACTATTTACGAACATGCATGAAGCCATGGGAGATGAAGGCGTAGAGAGGGGTGATGGTGTAGAGGGCCCACAACCAACACCGAAAAGTGTGGCAAGGGAAGATCTGACATTTCCAAGCATTATAGTTCGTGATGCTATGTTTGAATATCGATGGGTGATGAGTGAGAACGAGCCGCTCCTTGTTGAATTGAATCACTGAATGCATTGCTCCAATAGTCTAGACACAGGCAAGACATTGAAAATGCATACGAGCAGTAATGCCACATCTGTGATGCATATTCTCAACAAGCACGAGATGCACAGCAACATATTCATGACAGAGGCCATGTTCGTAACTTGGATCCCTACCACGACTGGCCATCATAAGTTGCCGCGGAACAAGGATTGACCACCCTCATGACTGTGACTTAAAGGCCTATCAGAGGCGGGTCCCTGTCCGGGTGACTTTGATAGTTGGATCTGTCATATTACCACAACGCCTACTTGTTGGGGGTTGTTGGACCGGTTAACACATATGACACATTAAAGATCTATGAGAGTTTTGAAGATTGAAAACAATGGATGTGAAGGCTCATCAAAGACTAGCTTCTAGAGTGCATTACAATTATCATTATCATATGCATACCAAATTTGACATACCATGCTTTTTAAGACATTGAAATAGTGAGCAAGGCTCTCCATTTTACTACTCTCAAGGTATTGTTCTCGAATAGCTTCCCAATATCGCATGTTCAATTGTTAGATCATTAATTCTTGCATTCGCATATATATTTTATGCCTGCATTAAAACACGTGTAGAATTTATTCTACTTTCACTTTAAAATCAAATGTCTTGAAATACTTTTTATATAGGGATTGATTTAAAATAAAGAAAACCATCATGATACAAAGGAGAGAGGTCTACTTACTCATCAAACTCATGGCCCATTTCTTCCAGAGAGAGATTGCCAGATACAACTCTAACAAGCACGAACTTAATAAGAGTCTCATCCTTTATTCCTTGCATACTCTTCCATGCTGTGGCTCGAATCTCCTTGGGTAAAGCCTTCATCGTCTGATTGTCCTTTTTGCTTCCTTCAAGCAATAATTTCTTTTTCCCTTTGATTTCAAACATTTCCCACTTTGTGAAAATTGCATTTATCATACTGAACGGGAGCCTCCAAGGACATAATAGTAATAATCATTGGCCTTTCAATGATCAAAAGAATCCTTGTTGGGACAATCGGTCGGATCCACCATTATAATGAAATTGAGAACTTGTGCATGTGGATTCTTCTTCATCCTTGTCTTCAAGTTCTCAATGTGTAAAGGTTGAATTGCACGTACCTCTAAAGGGTGAAGGCCAGTGCTAGGATCCATAGGAGGCCTGAGAACATGATCAATGTGCAAGAAAAATGTTTGGCAATCTACAAGGTTATCTTGTTGCACCTTTGCACGAACTTTGTTTTGATATGTATTTGAAGTGCCATCTCCTATTTTTGCTCCAAGTAATTGTAGGTCACTACCCTTTTCAATTTCAATGGCATCCCTTGTCATTGTCTCTTCTCTTTTCTTGACTTTGATTCCTTTCCTGTTTTACTTTGTTTTCTTGTTTGAGCAATAGCAGGAGTCTCCACTACAACAACTTCATCTAAATCATATGAAGGAATCATACTTGCATGCTTTATTAGTTTTTTCTGTGAGGATGGAGCACTCAAACCATGCCCTCCCAAGGGTGCACTTAAACCATGAGAGCTTGGATAAGAAGGGACTCTAAATCCATGTGAATCAGAAGAAGTAAGAGCTCAAGTAATCCATGACTGCATGTGCCAAATTTCTCAACTTCATGAATAGAATATCCTTTTCCTTTCGACACGGAAGACCCCACTCCTTTGATTGGGGATGTTGCAGTATCCTCTTCAAAATTCTCCTCATGCTCCTCCGAAGAACTCCTAGAAGTAAATACCTCCAGTTCTTCAATTGTCTCATCCACCTCCACAATTTGATCAGTCAAGTGGTGAATAAGATCTTGAACACATAAAAAATTAAATTGGATCACTCATTGTTCTAAAGGAAATCTACACAAAAAGAAGAAATAGATGATTAGGTTTGGAAAATAGCTAACCTTTCCTTCCACCTTGATTTTTTTCAATTGTTCTGCTATAGTAGGTGGAGTCATAGCTTTGTAAGAAAACTTGTACTCCAAGATGACACAAACAAGAGGTCTCTTGTTGTTAAGCCCTAGCATTTCGACTTCTCCAATGTTTGACTCACTTTTGGCTATGTCTTTGATCTTTATAATTGGCTTGAAAATAGATCTTCCATTGGGAAGTATCTTTGGAAGCATCATTGTCATCTCTTTTGTATTGAGATCAACTTTGATGGACCATTTCAAATCTTGAACTTTCTGCACTTCAACATTGTCCCATAATTTTTGAAGATGCAAATAGTTATCATCACAAGGAGCAAGAACATCATAAATTTGTTGAAGTCGTTGCACATTTGGATTTGAATCTTTGCCAATTCTCTTCAATTCCTCGGTATCTTTCTTTGTCAACTTTATCTTCTTGCTTTTGGATGGAACATCCTCTTTGGAGGGCTTTCCAAAGTTATAGATCCCTCGAAAAGTTTGTTTGTTCGACATAGCTACAAAACAAAAGAAGAAATTTGAAATATTTCAACTATATTAGACTAAAATTTCATAAAGAAAGAAGGAGTGATAAATCAAAGCTAACATTAAATTCACACAAAGGATTTGACAGAAAACACATTCAAAATATATTACAAACACATAAGAAAACTTTAGTATGAAAAAGCAACTCATGTTGCTCATTATTAGAACGTGAATTTAAATTCCGATTCAAAATATGTTTCTAGACCTAATGGTTTTAGTCCAATTTAAATTCCTATTTAAAAAAATTTGAACTAAACCCAATGGTTTTAGTCAAAATTGAACAACAAATCACAAAATATGACCAAAACACAAAAAAATTAGATTAAAAAACCTAAATTGCAATACAATGAATATGCAAAAAACTACAAGATTTAAGGTTTAACTCTGACTAAACCTAACAAAATTCTTCTAAAAGCTTGCAAATTCTACCCTTATAGAGGTAAAATCTCCCAAATATTCATGTTGGGAACTAAGGCTTGTTAGAGCTAAGGCGGTTAAGGCATATGCTTTTGCATGCAAGCGAGCTAGCTAAGGTGGCTAAGGCTAGAGCTACCTAAGGTGGCTAAGGTAGATGCTTTTGCATGCAAGTGAGAAGTGACTAAGAGCAAGCGAGAATGAGCTAGCATGGGCGAGGCAAGCAAGCAAGTAGTAGCGAGCAACGAGATAGCATGGGCAAAGCAGGCAAGCAAGCAAGGGGCAGCAACCAAGCTAGCAGCAAGCAAGCAAGAAACCTTGCATGGATTTACACAAGAAAGCTAGTCGATGATATCATTGACCCGGTGCTCGCCAGGTCGATGATATCATCGACTGGCTACACAGAGGATCATGAGCATGCAAGCCGGTTGATAATATCATCAATTGGCTTTGCCATGATTTGCATGGCTTTTTCCATGCAAAGCAAGCCGGTTGATGATATCATCGACCCGGTTCTTGCCAGGTCGATGATATCATCGACTGGCTTATAATAGGTGCCTTTGCATGGCTTTTTCCATGCTTTGCAAGCCGATCGATGATATCATCAACTTGGCACTAGCCAGGTCGATGACATCATTGATTGGCTTATAATAGGTGCCTTAGCCATGCTTTGCATGGCTTTTTCATGCAAGCCAGTCGATGATATCATCAACCCACTGCTCGTCAGGTCAATGATATTGTAACAACAAAAAATGATATTTTGTTTTGAAACCTGTGGGAGGATTTGTGGGGCCTGCAAGGTGACAAAAGCTAGCCATGGAGACAAAGAACCAAGAAGCGTGACGGAGAAGTTGGTGGCGAGAGACGGCTCTTTGTGGCTACTCTTGTTGCGGCTTGTCAATCTTTTGATGTCGACTACTTTATTTCATGTAATCATTAATGTGGGTTTGACACTAATTAGAATAATTAGTGAAAATGATTGCAAATGTGATTATGAGTGGAGTGCATCATTGTAAATACCATGGGTATGAATTATAAATACCTTGGTATAGGGATAGAATGATTTGAGAGATATATTATTTGCTTTGTAATTGGAAAAATAGAAATGAGTCATGTATTTTGAGTGGGCCAAATGACTGCATGGCCTCCATAAGGTACTAAAATAATATGGAGAGCACATGCCAAGAACATGGAGGGCATGTGGAGGAGTGTGGAAGAGTGTAAAGTCAAGAGGAATCCTTCTAGAATTCCAAGGTGGTATATGGAGGATGTTGACATATGGAAAAGAGAGGGTCCCTATGGGCTCCAAGGGGAAAGACTCTTGACTTTCTCAATTTTTAAAGAGTCATGAGGATCTTGTGATGGGACGCTTGTCAAAATGTGCCCAAAAGGACATTTGATGGTGACCCATGTCCTTATGTTACCAGGGGGTGAAGGAATCTACCGGCTGAAAATGTAACAAGGTGAAGGAGGGTGAGAATTGCTCTATAAAAGAGACCTCTCTCCTCCCTCTCCATCATTTGGTTCTTCCCTTCGTAGTGATGCCATCACTTGTATCTAGCTTTGCCTATCTTTTCCCTTCTCCCTAGAGCATTAGGCCCTCACTTTGTACCCCTCTTCTTGCTTTTGATGTTTTGAATAAAGTTCATGCTTCCTTTTCCTCATCCTTCTTCCATCTCCTCTCTCCTCGCTCTAAAGCTTAGTGTACCCACATGAGTGAGTCATTTCTAGATCTGTGTTAAGGGTATTCTTTACTCCCTTGGGCGACCTCAATTTGCCATGTATCTGGGAAGCTACTTCTCTGCTGAAGGAGATCATTGCCCTTTCCATAACTATAGTCGGCTATGGACAATTTTGACAGTCTTCCGTAAAATGGTCATAACTTTCTATTCCGAGCTCCATTTTGAATGAAACTTATATCAGAATCTTCATCTTTTCAAGATCTATCTACTAATTATTCAAATATTTGTTCCATTCAGTAGAATAAAAGGTATTGTTGTCTGAGTGGTCGAGTCTGTTGTTTGGAGCAGTTTTGAGAACCTTCGGTCAAGATGTTGCCCTTGGTATAGGTGATGCCATAATCAAGTGTGCCTTTGATGTATTTCAACACCCCCATCCCTGCCCTCCAATGGTTCTCCCGGGGCTTATTGGAAAACCTGCTTAATACACCAGTCGCAAAATTGATGTCCAGTCACGTGTTGCACAAGTAAATCAAACTGCCCACAAGCCTTTTGTACTTCACTTCATCCACTAGTGGTGATGAATCCTCATTTGAGAGCTTCACATCAACCTCCATAGGGGTGCCAACTGTCTTGCACTCAGCCATGCCAAATGCCTTCAGTATCTCTCTAGCATACTTCAGCTGTGAAATGAAGATCTATTTTGGCTCTTGCCAAACTTCAATCCCCAAACAGAAATGCATCAGTCCAAGGTCTATCATTTCAAACTCTCTTCCTAGCAAATGCTTTGTCTATGAGATCTTCTCTTCATGATTCCCTGTTATGACAAGGTCGTCCACATAAAAGACCACGATCATACACGTGCCTCCTTCTCTGTAGATATACAAATTTGAATCAGATGGGCTCCTCCTGAACCCGTTTTGCAAAAAGTAGGCATCAATCCGCTGGTACCACGCTCGTGGGACCTGTTTCAGCTTAAAGTGCCTTCTTCAGTTTACAGACTTTACCTTCTGAACCGGGGATCACAAAACCTGGTGGTTGTTCCACGTATACCTCCTCCTTGAGATCTCCATTCAAAAAGGCAAATTTTACACCCATCTGAAACACGGGCCAACTTTCTTGTGCTGCTAAAGCCAAAACACTGCGAATTGTGGTTAGTCGAGCTGTGGGAGCAAAAGTATCCTGATAATCAAAACCATGTACCTGTGCGAATCCTTTTGCCACGAGCCGAGCCTTGTACTTATCCACCGTGACGTTGGACTTGTACTTGGTCTTGTACACCCACTTGGTGCTGATTACCTTGCGTTTTGGTGGTCGATCCACAAGGTCCCAAGTGTTGTTCTTCATTATGGAGCCATACTCCGACTACATAGCCTCCATCCACCTATCATCACCCTATGCCTCTTCAAGACACCTGGGTTCTTCAGCATGAATCACCTCTGTCATCAAAGCGTAGTTGACCAAGTGTTCCTGCGCCCTTCTTTGCTCCTCTAATCTCTTGGACCGGCGGTGTTCGGATGGTTCCTCCTCAATGGCTGGAGGTTCTCTGCCATCCAAAAGCTACTTTACCCACTTTGGGAATGGCTGTTGCCGTTGTGGTTCTACAGGCTCTTCTTCCTCTTCTTTATCTTGAATCCTCCCAAGCACCATTGGGCGAGTTCGGTTTGTTGTTGGTGGTTGTACTAGATGGATATCCTAGTCCTAGTTGTCTGGGAAGGAAGCACCCTCCTCCAATTGATGCAGCTGTTCTGAGAAGACCACATCACGACTTACTATTACCTTCTTGGTAATAGGATTATAGAGACGGTAAACCTTCACCTCTTCATTGTAGCCCAAGAAAATACACTTCCGGCTCTTCAGTTCCCATTTGGTCCTGTTAGCATCAGGGACATGCACAAAACAGTCACATCCAAAAACTCTGAAATGTGCAGCTGAAGGCTTCTTACCAGAAAAGGCCTGCAGTGGAGTCATCCCGTTCACAGCCTTCGTGTAGCTATGATTCAGAATGTAAACTGCCGTGTTACATGCCTCAGCCTAGAAATCCTTTGGCAAATCTTTCCCTTTCATCATACTCCTGCCCATTTTGTAGATGACGCACATCTTGCGCTTTGCTACTCCATTTTGCTGTGATGTATGTGGCGGGGGTGGGATTCTGCCTCTTGATCCCGTGACTTTTGCAGTAACTTTTGAATTCACTTGATGTGAATTCTCCACCTCTGTCTGATCTCAACTTCTTCACCTTCCTCCCCGTTTCTTTCTCGACCATTACATGCCATTCTTTGAACTTACTAAAAGCCTTATCTTTAGTCTTCAGGAAGTATATCCATATCCTTCTAATGTAGTCGTCGATCAGTGTCATGAAGTAGTAGGAACCAGCCAAAGCTTTCGTCTCCATCTTTTCGCAGAGGTCCGTGTGAACAAGCTCTAGAGGAGCCTTTGCCCTACTGGCCTCTTTAGGAAAGGGCTGCCAATGCTGCTTGCCCATCATGCAAGCTTCACATACATCGGAAAGATTTGTAATTTCTGGTAGGTCTGCAATCATTCCACTTTTATGCATCTCCTTTAAAGAACTAAGGTTTAGATGACCAAACCCCTCATGCCACAACTTCGTGTTGCTCACATCGGCTCGAGCATTGAAAGCTGAGAGTTCGTAGATGTTGTGTCGTGTACCTTTACCAATGACCTTCCCTTGAAGATCCAAAATTTATGCGCTATCTTATCGAATTGAACTTTGAGGTCCCGATTCGTGATTGCAGAAATGGACAACAAGTTCCTCTTGATATCTGGCACATAAAGAACATCGGACAACTATTTTACAACTCCATTTGACTTGAGAGCAATCGTACCTTTTTCTTTTGCTGAACATTTTGCATCATTGCCGACTACTACCAGGATGTCATTTCCTACTGAATGTAGAGAGGTATACCAATTCTTACGACTGGTCGGGTAAGTCAAAACATCGAGCGACTGTGTTTGAGCGAGCCCAAAGTTCGAGCAAGAACTTTGTCTAAACCTGTAGGAGCAATAAATTTTTAGAAAAAATGGTTGAATCTACATGACACTATTACATATTTTTTAAATTATTTTTTGTATGATTCTTGGCAACTTACAAAGATTAAATTTACTATTGGATAACTCATAAATCCATGCAAGTCAACAATCATTCAATGAATACCAAAGGAAAAATTCTTGGCAACATACAAAGAGAAAACCTATTATTTGATAAATAATAAATACATGCAAGTTAGCAATCATTCAATAGATACAAAAGGAAAAATGTTGCAATGTCTACACCTCGAGGCGATCACTCAAAATCATGTAAGGTAGCACGTGAGTTGAACAGGATTCTTTATTTTATGGAGTTACATACATGGCAACAATAGTCCCACCGATGATATAGAAGCTCCTCCTAGCGAAATCTCTCATAAACAACTATTTGTAGCTCATCGATTTTTATGCTACCGACATGATTTGATTTATTTTGTACACAAAATTATCACATGAATAAAATGTTTAAACTATGGAACTAATAAATTATTGATCACCTTATGACCATGATGATGCTAACTAAATATGGATCACCTTCATATGTCCTTGACCATGTATACACCTCTAGGATGGAGGGAGGAAACCAAGGACCCAGACTCTATATGAGAAAAATCCATAGCTCTACTGGTACTGCTTGTGCACTGTTGCTGGACTCTTTCTTTACTCCATTCTTCTCATCTGCAATCTTTTTCCAACACTCATTCTGCTTGTGCCCTGCCTTGTTGCAATAGAAGCACTTGATATTCTTCTTTCTCTTTTTATCATCAGAAGAAAATGGGTTACCAGAGTCCTTACCCTTATCTTTCTTTGATCCAGCCGAGAAAGCCGAATCTTCTCCTGTCCTCGTCTTTTGACGCATCTCCTCCTCCAAAAGCATAGCACTAAAATCCTCAAAGTTGAGGGGCAGATTTCTATTTTGCGTATTCAGCGCCGTAACAAGACTGTCGTACTTTGGTGGGAGGATCCGTATGCACCTTCATGCTAGATTCTCGCTGGTGATGGTGATGCCAATCGCAATCATTTAATCATGTAGATTCTTCACCCTGGTGATGAACTTCTCTGCCATTTCAGACTCAGACAGTTTCTCATTCACGATTTGAGTCTCCAGATTCTGAATCTGCATCTGATTCGTGGTCTCGTACTAATTTTTCAAGACTGTCCATGCCTCCTCCGCTATGGTGACATGTTGAATTAACGCCATGTCAAAGTGAGGGATCAAGGGGGATCAAAACACCACAAGAGAGACATAGGATAGCAAACACTCAATCTATTGCAAAACGTGTACTCAACAATACATGATAGGCTTCTTATATAGAGAGAGCCTTTAGAATAGTCAAACCATGTGGGATCCTCTCATCCACATCTCTCCTTGTGGATATCCTCAATCCACATCTTCACATCTTGTAGTCCACATCCTAGGGTGGCTACTTTAATTATTTCCTATACCATACCTTAGCCTTTAATTATGTGCTCATGGCACCATATCTCTCAACACCTCCCCTTGGTGCCATGATCCTTTGGCTACTGCAAGGTGGTCAGATGTGAGTTACATTTTATCACCTCCCCTTAGTGCATACCTTGCTACTTAAGGTGGTCAAGTGTGGATTTTACATGTCAATACCTCCCCTGGGTGCTTTCATAGCTACTCTCAGGTGGTCAGGTTTGATTACAAAACATAGGCAAGGTTGGCAAGGTTTTTTGCTTTTCAATACATTCCATTGATGTCACCTTTTGGCTCATGGCTTGATGATGACTCCGCGTAGTTGACTTGTTGATTCTTCAATCTGCAATCTTCTTCCTTGTGTCCGAGCTTCTTGCAATGGTGACACTTTGGTTTGTTCTTCAATCTGCAGTCACTTTGATAGTGACCGATCCTTCCGCAATGGTAGCATTTCACTGATGTTTTACTGAATAGTGCTTGTTCTTCATTATAGATGTTGTATGTTGATGTCGATGTCGATGTCGATGTCGATGCCTTTAACTCTCTTTCTTTTTCGAGAAGAGAGGATACACATTCTTCAAACTTTGGATCTGGCAAATTCTTCAAAGTGGTTGTTAATGCACTATACTCTGCAGGCATGCTTTTAAGGAGAATTGCAAGTGCATCTTTCTCTCCTACTTTTGCATTTATGCCCTCTAGTTGAGTCATAATGCTTTTGATTTTGTTGACAAATTGTGCCATGGATTCATTGAAGCCCATGTGCATACCATAGAATTCAATCTTAAGATGGATTTCTTGGTTTTTGGCTTTTGCACCAAACACTGTGTTCAACTCATCCCATGCATCCTTGGCATGATCTTTAGAGTCTATATGATGAATTATGTTTGGACCCAAGTGCAATCCAATGAGTGATAGTGCTGCTTCATCTTTTTCCTTCCAAGCATCATTTTGTGCAGTGGGTATGTCTTCTTTTACAATCTTCCAAAGCTTTTGGTGCATCAGGAGATATCTCATTTGTGTAGACCATGTGTGAAATCCTTCCCCGGTGAACTTCTCAACAGTTGGGGTGCGAATTGCCATTGCAAAGGTCTTACCAGTTGATGATACTTTCAAATCTGGCAGTATCTAATTGCATACAGAAAGTCTGAGTTGACAGGCGCGTAGAGCTCAAAAAACCGGTTATTTTTCCTTTTTGGAGCATGTGCAAATTCCTCCTGGATTGGAAGTTATGCCTTGTCGAAGTTTGTGTGAAGAAGAGGGGGCCTTGATGATGTGGCAAAGGCTGTTCACATGCAACTTACAAACTGTGCTTGGCAAGGGTTTACTGTGCTAAGATAGCCCTATGCCACGTGGCACATTTTTAACCAAACTGAATTAACCCAGAGTTCAAACAAACCTACCTATGGTCCAAGTAACTGCACTTCACCCTACTAACTGAACCACCCCTGGCTGTGGTTAAGTTTTATCTTTGCCACATGTCAATTTTTGGGGAACCTTAGGAAACCTTACAAAGAAACTTTGAAGCTGCAGAGAAGATGCAACAACGAAGATGACGAAGATGCGGGCGCGATGACGTGCCAATGGTGGCGAGATCGAGGTAGAGATGGAGCTAGAGGCAACAACCTTCGCAACAAATGCAGTGGGTGAAGAAGCAGCAGAAGCAACTGGTCCAAGATCAAGCAGCGAGGCGGAGATGACCAACGATGTCGGGAGATGAAAGAGGTTGAAGCTTCAATAAAGGCAGAGTGCCGAGACAGCCAGCAGAGGGAGCGCTTCCGTCGGTGCAAAAATCCATTTCCCATTCAGCAGAGGGAGCACTTCGGTGGACGAAGATAGGATAGTCCATTGCATTGTTCTGTAGGCTTGATGGAGGCACCGAGAACAGCAATTGCTGCTACAGTTGGAGAAGCCTCATGGCAATCCGTCGATGGAGCGATGGAGGAGCGCAAGTCCTCAGCTTTGGCGATGCAAAGGAGCCGAATCCATCAATAGTTGCAAGCTCTCAGCTATGGCGATGCAAGCATCTGTATGACTATCTACAGTGCTTAAAGTTACTCAACCGCAACACAGGCATCCAAAACATACGCTTTTAGATGAGCTACAAAAGCAAAAGAAGGTAGAACTAGACCCAATGGCGGATATACAAAATCAGCGAAGGCTAGAATCCATTGCTTGTGCTATCTCTTCTTCTGCCTCTTGTCTTTGATTCGTCTTTGATCCAAGGAATCATTGGGTGCCTGTGCCAAGGAGGAGATGGTGCAGATGCTACAAATTGCTATGGCATGTGTGGCAACAGTGCCTGATCAGAGGCTGAAGATGGCGTAGTAGATGTTGCTTAAGGGTTGATACATGGAATCTCATAAGCTTGTAGAACACTCACTAATCTACCTAGGTTTGTGGAGCACCTAAGCTCTGATACCATGTCAAAGTGAGGGATCAAGGGGGATCAAAACACCACAAGAGAGACATAGGATCGCAAACACTCAATCTATTGCAAAATGTGTACTCAACAATACATGATAGGCTTCTTATATAGAGAGAGCCTTTAGAATAGTCAAACCATGTGGGATCCTCTCATCCACATCTCTCCTTGTGGATATCCTCAATCCACATCTTCACATCTTGTAGTCCACATCCTAGGGTGGCTACTTTAATTATTTCCTATACCATACCTTAGCCTTTAATTATGTGCTCATGGCACCATATCTCTCAACATCACTTACACTGCAGACAATAGAACACAGCGCATCTGCATTTCTTCTTGCCCACGTGGGAATCTCATCCGCAGTTGATACTATCTGTTGTCCTACATTGGCTGGATCCGGTCTTGTAATCGGCTTCACGTCCACCCCAGTAGTAGTATCCCAAAGCTCGTATGCACTTAGGATGGTCTTTATCTTGAACTTCCAAAGTGAATAGTTAGTGCCATCCAACTTTTTGCTTTTGTCGAACAGTGGGATTCGCAGTCTTGCAGGCTGGGCCATCTCTCACAATCTACTCACAAACAGAAACACACTACCAAATCTTCTTCCTAGAGCCCAAGCTCTGATACCATGTAAGAAAACAATACAACGTCTGTGCTTAACAGATAACATGATCTCATATCCAAGAGAGAAAAGCAGATAGTATGGAGAATCAAAAATTTGATTACTATAAAACTGATACAATAGATGGCGCTGCGTCCCAGCCGTGCGCTCCTGTGTGAGAAGCTTCGATGGTGTGCTGGAAACCATAGAGGATGGAGGCTGGATGCTAAGGAATCAGGGTTGCTATAGCTAGTGATGATAATGGGCTTCATGGGCTTGCTCTTATATAGCCACCAGTCGACCCAATTGGGCCTAGTCAGCCCAAAACGGCCGAGTGGAGGTCGGTCCCGGCCACCGACCACACGTTAGAACTGTGGCCCAGAATAGAGCAACTAACCTACGGTTTTCCATTCGGCCCAGAGCCATCCAGGATCATCTAGGGCTCCAAACGGGCTCTACAACCCGAGAGTGGGCTGCCCCGGGAAATGCTTCGTCTTCCCTCAGTGCGGTCAGTCATGGGATGCCTTCCCGCACTTACATGTAGCCTAGTTGGCAGTGTGCCAACTCTATCTGAAGCCGTCCAGCCATCAAGTCACACATGGCTCCCATCTAGTGTCCAAACCAGGACTACCGAATAACCTAGCTACTCAAATGCCTTCTCCTCATATGGGGGCTTACAAGTAGAGTTAGCTAGTTCCCGTGTAGCTACATGAGAGTGGAGCATTGATATCTAACATGTTCTACATGCAAGTCCTACATGTGATTCCTATATGAAACTCCTACATGCAACTTGCAACTCTTACATGAAACTTCTAGATGTAAGCTCTACATGTAGAGAGAGGTCTTACAATTCCTACATGAAGAGAGAGAAGCTCTCCAACTTATACATATCATGAGACTTCTCGAACTCATTGGCGCATTCCAGAAACAATGAGAATACAATGTTTGGGCCTTATATTTATAGGAACAAAATTACTATTTAAAGAAAATTATATTTGGTCAAAACCCTAATCACAACCCCAAGTCTTGTAGTGTGGCATACAATATGCTCTTTTCATTCTTGCATGGCACTTTTGGGACGTCATCGTTGAGGCTGAACAAGATCAGCATGGTAGGTTTGTTTGACACTACTTCTATCTCAATTTCATCTTGTCATAGTTCTAGTGGCGCTTCCTTCACTACAGTGGATGTATCTTATACTAGTACTAGAACCTCTTTTGCGACCTTGGATGTGTCTCCAAATCCTTCATCTGAGCATGATGATCATGGACATACAAGCCCAAGAACTCATTTTCGTGCCTCAGATGTTCCCATTGAATGAAAATGGATGTCATTGCTTCAAACAACACCCCAGCAAGCTAGAGAGGTCAACAAGTGCCATCTGGTATGTGGTCCATGTGTAATTACATTAACTAGTTCCCTTTATTTTAGTTTTGAAGATGTTTTTTTTTTGGGACAATGGACATATAATCCAGATGGTTCACGACTCTCGGTTTTCACAACATGGAAAGCAGAACTCAATCTCGTCTATTGAGGATAGACTTATGGGAAGACCAATGACTGTGGACCTCCAAAAGTCTAGCTACACAAGAGGGAGATCTCACACAATGTTAGACACTCATAATCTCAAAGAGACCTGCAATAATCTTTGTTGTATAGCAGAATGTGCTTGGTCACATTTGGGGTTGCAAATTTAAGAGAGCTATGTCAAAAATATGTTCAAATGAATAAAGATGATCAAAACTTCTATTTAGCATGGTCCATAAGACCAAGGGCAAAAAGATGAACAGAATTGTGTTTGAGTACTCATTTGCTTCAAGGATATTTTGTCGCAAAGCATGTAGACTTGCACATTGTCTTGGCAATGAGAGACTAAGAAGATTACATGCCCGCCTCCATAAAGACCCCCACATTTGTGCAACCTAGACCACATGGCAGCATGTTATGTTCTTGGTTGCAAGCATTTGTGGAGAAACACGCCGAGGCTCTTGCCAATAGTGACCAATTGCACTTACTAAATAATTTCTCCAAGCATGAGATCCATTCCATGTATAAGGAGGCCATGGTTCATGCAAGTGACGAGTACGTGACCTACTAGCGCTTTTGCAGGATTTGGAATAATGAGTTCAACAACGTGAAGATACCAAAACTTTGTTGCTTTGGCATGTGTGCCACATGCGTGGACTTGAAGGCCTTACGTAATCAAAGACAAGGGTAAGAGAGAGGTGCATATAATGATGTCATGGGCCTTTGTTCTTCTTCTCGAATGTATTTGCAGAGAAGAAGCAATTGCAGAGTTACAATAGCATCGAGATATGCAAGCTTTAGAAAGAAGGAAGTTAGTGAAGCATATAGCAAGAAGAGCTATCAAGAACCCGATAAATACCTAACCATCATCATTGATGGGATGGATCAAAAGAAGACCAACCTTCCTCACTTCAAGCGAGTGCCCAAGGATTTGAAAGATGAGAACATCACATATCACGTGGTTGGTTGCATGATCTACCATGGTGAATTAATCCCTAAGGAATATTTTACAACACCAAATGTAAGAAATGATCCTAATCTCAGAGTATCAGTTTTAAATGATGCATTGAGGAATCACACAAAACCTCTTCCAAAAGTGTTGTATGTCCATTTTGACAACACATCGAGAGAGAATAAGAATCAAGTTGTGTTAGCATACCTTTGTATGCTTGTAGAGAAAGGCATATTCCAGAAAGTGAAACTGGTTTCCTTCCAATTGGCCACACACATGACCACATATTTGCAAACATGCAAGAAACAACTGATTTTGGACACTTTGTGTTTGGTGACCATACTGGCATTGATCGATGTATTGAGAAGCTAAACGAGCTAAGTTTTCAACACCAATTTTGAATGAAGAAAGATCTACAAGGCACGACATTCTTATGGGGTAAGTTCTATTCCATATCACCAGCTTGGGTTCCATCCGAAGGATTGAAGTTCTTGAAGTGTGTTCCAAAGCGTGAGTTGTATGTTGCACCCTTACAACCTTTACAATCAGTGGAGGAGGTGCAACGAGCCACGAAGGAGGGAAGAGATGTAAACTCCTCAAGTTCTGTCAATGAGATTAGAGACACAGATTAGCATGCTGCAATGTATTTTAAAGATGTGGTGTGGACATGGTGGAATCCATTTTTTGCAACCCAGTATTTCATCAATGATCACTTGAATGAGCCTCAAGGTATATTGGATTTTAGTTGGCCGCAATGCATTGAAGAAACTTTTGTAGATGCACGCATGAATGCCTCGGCAACAAGTACACATTTTCTTGCACTACCAAAGAAGAATTATCATGGGGAGGAGAGCAAAATGCACCTTGGAGCAAGAAAGTACAAAAAATCCAGGGAAAGGGTTCAAGATATCTAGAGTTATACCATCGAGGACTTGGTATGATGGTTGCTATGCTAGCAACAGATGATCCTAGTGGATTTCCCTTTTGGATTGCTAAAGTTGTGAACGTTTAAAAAGAGGGTTCATAAAACAAGTCAATAGAAGTACATTGGTTTTTCACCAAGTCCACAGATGCTTTCACAAATTGATACAACCCAGAGATGGTGGTAACAAAGAATTGTGGCCAAAAAGGGAAGGGGGTGACAAAGAATTATCCAAGACTTGATACTCTGCAATTAGATGAGGTAGACATTTTGGTATATGCAGTTGAATTAACACAAGTCGGTAATTTGCCAAAGGGGACACAACACATAATATCCCAAAAGATTCTAAAGACATTGATTGGATGTAGTACACAAATGGAAGCCAAGACACGTAAATTGGCCAACGTAGATTCTTTTAATACTTTTGGGAAAGTCTATCATTTGGATAGCTATTGAGCATTCGGCACTATACACGATTGCTAGCTGAATCATTCTCATAGGGTCTTGCATGAAATTCATATTTTGTATGTATAACAAAGCCTCGTTTTTCACTAAAGGAAGGTACAATTGGTTGAATGTCTTGGCGTACTCCTAAGACTAGGGAGGGTTTTGTTTATAGACGTTTGAAACGATGATGGATCTACTAGTATATATAGCTACATATCTTTGCATGTTAATGCAAGAGATAGATGTTTTCATTAGATTACATACAAAGAGTGAGGAACATGATTGATTATCTTCACACTTTATCTCATGCACACAGTAGACAACAATGATTGTGCCATGTCTCAGGCAAAGAACGATGCAAGAAGCTGTGAGAAAGAGAGATAGGGAGAGAGGAGGGGTGAAGAAGAAGCGGATTGGAGAGACGCTTTAAGAGACCAGTGAGGAGGATGAGCTTTACTAGGGAGGGGGGAGGTCGAAGTTGAGCACCATATCCTTGCATGAGAACTAGAGGAAAGAAGCAAAGGGGGGAGGGAGAGCAACAGGCAAGGAGTAGAGAAGGTGTGAAGCAGTGCATATGTAAGGAAAACGACCATAAGGTAGGTGAGGAAGTTGAGAGAGGGTCAAAGAGGAGGAGATCGTCGACAAAGCAAGGATGATTAAGAAACATGTAGACATAGTAGCGGCAGGTGGAGCAAGGAGACAACCTTAGCAGAGCCTCATCCGAGCTTGAGTCCCCATTTGTCCAACACTGAAGCTAGCATTAAGGAGTATGTTTGAGTGAAAGCACCAAGTGTTGGTGCAATGGCAGTGGAAGAGAATTTAGAATAGGGGGAGGAGGCTATTGGGCTGCGGATGGTGGTGCTACTATTTTTTGAGTTGAGGGGGGAGTACAGTGGAGAAGGAAGTGGAGGGGATAATGTTGAAAGCATCACGAGAGAGGATAGGTAAGCAAATTGAGTAGCATTTGAAGGGGGAGCACTAGGAGTAGGTTGAGGACGAAATAGGGTGCTACTGCTTGCCTTATTGGATTCACCACCTCCCTCTGGGCTGCAGCTATGGGGAGTTTCCATGAGAAGCAGCATGGGAGCTCCTAGGGCTATGTGGAATAGAGCATGGCCGGATCTATTGAGTAGGGATGTGAGGGGGTAGAAACATGTCAATCATCACAAAGTATTCATCATCCAAGTTTAAATTTCCCTACTTCTCACACTGCTTCATACTAAAATAATCAGTTGAAATCAATCCAGTTCATACCATCTCGATTCTGCATTAGTAGGTACATAAGTTGCTGCCGACAACTCTCATATTGATTTTGCATTAGTAGGTACATAAGCTACTACCGCCAACTCTCACAAAGCATGGACAAATAATTTGAGTTCATCATTGCCTCTATTGTCTAACACGAGAACCTCGAAGCAATCAGGGGGATATTCCAAGGCGAAAGCAGCAACAAGGATACTTTCTTGGGCCACTTTCATAGGTTGGTAGTGGAAGGAGGGGGCTTTTAGGGTGACTGTGAGGTGGAAAAAGATAATCAATGGTAGCGATTGACTTCAGCTAGATCAAGATGATGTGAACTTGGCATTGTTGGTGCAGGTAAAGGCGAAGCAACAGAAGCTAGAATAGGTGATCAATCCAAAGGTGTTGTTGCAAGGTGCATCAAAGGCCTTAGTGGAATTGTTTTATTTGGATCTAGATTTTTCACATAAGGATAGGGTCATTCATCCATCCATGAATAAGGTTGCTGTGAGAAGTTTGAGTGTATCATCCCATTGGAAGCTACAAAAGAGAAAAAATGTCAAACAATAGCCACATGCATCTGTTGTCAAGAGTTTGTGAAGGAGAGAATGAAGAAATGGATAATGGGCATGGCGTGAGGTAAATTTTGTTTGCCACCTTCTTAGTTGTCTAGTGAATCTTGAGCTGCATCAAGCTTATAAGTTTCCTTGCATATATGATAATGTAAGTGGCACTCAAGATATACAGTACACCCTCCTAAGTGGGACTATGTTTAGGCACTGATTGTCCCTCTTAGACAATGCCCTTTGAACAATTCAATTGTGTACTTTGATTTTGGTTGTGGTGGTGAAGGACTCTACCCTTGGTGTATGAAAGGATTCATCCCTTGATTGACTTGCATTACAATAGTTTCATGTCACTATTGTTTAGAATCATGTTGTTACTTTCTCAATGCATGAGCATATGAATTGTCCCAAGCAATATTTGCAAGGTTTTATGTCAATGGTGGACATCGTAGAGAACACGATAACAAAGTCGTGATGGGCAATAAGGGAGGCAGATTTGAAATATGGTAGATTTTGCCAAGTACAACATGAAGAGCCAATGGAGACGGGGTTGACAATCTTTACAATAGATCTGACATGTGTCATAACTCTTGTTAAAGAAGCTAAATTCTTTATTCCTTGGCCTTGGAAGTTTTCCATAGACTCTTATGGCTTTTCCCCATGTGAGTATACTAGAACCTACAATAACATCATATTTATAAGCAAGTATGGGTCTACACCCTCAGAAGCTCTCCAATGTTAGTAAGTGGCCATCAGTCTTATGCATTGATAACTTTTAACATGAATGGGTGGAAGAGACACTACTTGGATGAATGGATTCTCCAAGAGCGTATCAACTTCAATCCTCAATCTCGATCTCTATGCTATTATCTTCTATGAGATCCTTGACTTCATTGATTGCAAGTCTTAGATTTGTGACCTCAATCTTGGCCACGAATGGTCCCCTTAATGGGGTGGTGCCAGCCTTGAGAGGTCTCAAGATGGTGTTAAGCACCACTAATTGCCAAAAAGGTATCCAATTAGAGACCTATCAATTAAAAGGATTAAAGACAATAAGTTTGTACTCAATGGAAAAGCATTTGCAAGTAGAGAAATGAGGATCATGCCCTTCTTCAAGGAAATACCATCATCAACTCAACCACACCGACACCCTATGAGAAGAGATGTTGACAAATTTGAATTGTTTTGTTTAATTTTTTCCCACTTGCCTTGTAGCATGATCTACAAACACAAAGTACAAATAAAGTTCAATGTGCCCCAATTCCATGTGAACAAAGAAGGGACAATGAGCTTTGCCAAGTACATCATGATGAGACAACATTTGGAGATGGGATTGACAATCTTTAAACACCTCCTCCATCTTTCAACAAAACATACATGTTTCTCACATTTTCTAATTGCTCTTTTGGCTTGTGTGTGGTTGAGTAAAGGACTGGATCTTAGGTTTCATTGAGGTTTTCAGACATATTTCTTGTCTGTCCTTCTCAATCCACATCTGATGTGAATCATAATCTATCTTAGGATTATATTGATGCCTCCATGGCATTCCTAAGATGATGTCCACTCCTTGTAGGGATGCCACTAGAAAGTCTCGTGTATCCTTGTAGGGTTTGATTGAGATTTCAAGATTCTTGACTTCTCTAGTGCAATTGTACTTTGTTTTGGTAAAAGAAGCTTTGACCTTATAGTTAGATGGGAAAGACTCTAGGTTTAGCTTAGCTAAGGCTCTTTCCAAAATAAAATCATGTGTACTACCATAGTCATGCAGAATAACAACCTCTTTGCCATTAATGAAACATTTCATCTTTAGAAGAGCATGACAATTATACTTATCTCCCTCTTGCTTGGTTGCTTCATCGCGTCGATCATGTGCACTTTCGCCGTCGGGGTCTTCTTTCATTCGAGACATTTAGTGGCTATATGTCCCACCTTGTTGCACTTGAAACACCTTATTTCTTTCTTTGGAAAATTTCCACCGCGTTCGGCTTCAAAGAAGAATCTGTCTTCTGTGGAACAAAACCGTTTTTAGATTTAAAGAAGGGCTTTTAATCAAATCTCTTTTTCTTATGGAAGGGTACATGCCGTTCCAAATCTTTCCCTTCTTTTGGGATCCCATTCTTTCTCTCACAATTCATTGCAAGAGAAATCGTAGAGTTCAGTGAGCGAGGATGAAACATGTTAATCTCAACTCTCAACTTCAATTTTAGACCTGCCACATACTTCCTGCGTTGATCTCGCTCATTAACTTTCTCTAAGGACTGTAATTGGATCAACGTTTGCCAAAATCTATCAGTATATGTGGAGATTGTTTCCTTATCGAATTGCCTGAAAGTATCCCACTATTGTCTAGCTTTTGCTTTGAAATGTGAGGGAAGGAAATCTCTCTTGATGAGCTTTTGAAAGGACTTCCAAGATTTTGGTTGCCTTGTACTGTGCTTAGTGATGTTCCACCAAAGTGCAGCACTCTCTACTAAATGATTTGGAGCACATTTAATCTTGTTATTTTCAGAGAATTTCTCCCTTAAAAAATAATCATCTAGCTGACTGATCCAAGAAAAGACAGTGCGTGCTTCTTTCTTTCCATCGAAATTTTGAAATGAGAAAGCTTTTCTACTTATCTTACTCGCCTTCCTCAAATTATGTGCTCTCAGTGTGGCTTTGACTGTCCTGATAATAGGATCATTGTCGAAATCATCGTGGATGACTCATCATCAGATGAATGCTTCTTCCTTTTTTACCATTGATTTTCTTTTCCAATCTCTCCCTATGCTCATGCTCATTGGCCAACTGTGCCTGAAATGTGTCTAATTGCTCCTGAAGCGTGGGTGGTTGTGGCTGATGCGCCATGATAATGCGATAAATACAAATAAAGTGATACGGAGGGAAATAAGGATAATAAGTGTATGAGAATTAAATGGATGAAATAAAAATGTGATTCAAGTGTATGGTAAGACAACGGAAGGCGGAAGATACTAAGTGTATGAAATATAAAGCAAAGAAATCACTTATCTCGCTCTTTGATTGGAGGTAGAAAGGACTAGAGTGGGAGATATGTGACCGATGATGTCGCTCATAGTCATCTATGCGCTCGACTAATCTCCAATTAATTGCACGGTGATTTTGTGGTTCCAAATCGCCTTCTTGATTCGGGCTTCATCAGATTTTTCTTTGATTTTTCTTCTTCTTCTTTTTTTAACGCCTTTGTTGGTCGATGGAGTGACCTTTCACTTTGTGTGTCGCTAATTGCCGAAAAATGTTGCCTTTGAAAAGTTCTCCCTTTAAGGGTCTTTTTGTGACCCCTTTGGGTTCCCTTAAGAGGGGTATTTAACCCTTTTATTTAAAAAACAACATTGAGGCCTTTGAGCCTTATAACTTATCCCTCAGTTTTTAATCGTCAAAGTACCTTTGACTTTTGTTGCATACAATCTCAGGTTCCCCCCCCCAGGGTATGCTCAGTGCTATTTCTTTTGACAGTGAGGGCCTGAGCTGCCTGACGACTGTTTCCAATGTCCAAGAGTGCAAAATTGCAAACCTCAAAGTCTGCACTGCACGGGGGCCAAAATTTGAAATATTGTAGGACGGCTGGCCACAAGTTGCTACTCGATGGGCAGAAGTCCACAGTCTGTGATAGTCGTGCGTAGAGGGAGGTAAAGGCAGCTTTCACTGCATGGGCAGATCTGCAAATGGGCACGCGGGTTGAGACCTTGCATGAAGGCTAAGCCCAGACTTTATTGCAATGGGTGCACAAAGGTTCAGTAATAGGGAGGTTGCACAGGCAAAGGTGAAAAGGGGTGCACGGGCCAAGGTAGATGGATGGCACGCAATCTCATTGCAGTTTGCACAATGCAAGCGGGTGGTGCGCTAGTCGAGGCATGCTGCTCTGCTTCGATGTCTACTCTACCAATGTTGTTTTGCATTTACAGTGGTGGCTGCTCCAAGGCTAGGCAGAGAGGACTTAAAGGCTTTAGTAGAGCTTCGTTGGGAATTTGAAAGATGCATGGAAGACAAGGCTTTGATGGCCTCCAAAACACACGCATGGCTAATCTTTCTTTGAAATTCTTTCCCCACGGCCACGAGCTTTGATTCTGCACACAAGTCAGGTGGTCCTCTTCAATCCTCCATAAGACTTCTCTATCACTGCAGGGCTATAGGCCGTCTCCCTTTTGCATTGAGATGACCATGGTAAAAGCCCTGAAATTGTTTTTTTCTTTCTTTCCGTGGGCTTTCTCTTCTTCGTACTTGACAAAAACTTCTCCTTATCTTCCCACACGAGCCACGAGGTAGCCTTTTTCTTTCATAAGCCTTGAAGCATACCCTGAGCTCTAGTACCACTGAAACCAAAAGGTAATTATCTTCCACACAAATTCACCACTTAATCAATTAGAGAAGAAGAACACAATCACACCACGAAAGCGACAGTAGACTGGGTACAATCTCCCCCCCTAGATGAGGGGCTCACGCTTCCTCATCTAGAGTATTTATGATATTTCATAAAAGCACCAAGGAGCCAAAATTATCCCTCTCTTCCAAAATGAGGGATTTGCTTTACATAGCCATCTTAGGGCCCAAAAATGAATTATGTCCATTACAAAATATATTGCTCAAACTTGCAATAATAAAGCAAATACAAAATTGGCCCATGGCCATATATAATGCGTTGTGCAACACCTCGATCAATACCCTCGCACTAACTCCAATCCTCGCTATGAGTTCCATCACCTGTACTCAAGCCGCCAATTATAGTAGTTATTAACAATCGATTGAACGAATCACCGAATCAATCGATCCCAACATAACTGCGCTCAAAGCACAATAATCAAGCACAACACCAATAACACTAGCGACATCAGTATTAACATGGAATCACCCACAATACTGACCATCTAGCATGGCAAAACACAAGCTAGTTAGGTGTCCCCAACTAACCACATAAAGTTTCCACTAGGACCCCCGCCGTGTGTGGTGCGCTCCTATGGAGTACTTTGCCATAGTCACACTTGACTAAAATAATAATGTCCAAAGCAAGATATATCAGAAATATAATTTTCATAACAGCAACAAGTAGGGAAATGAGGATCATTCCCTTCTTCAAGAAAGAATACAATCATAAGCTCAACCACACCCACACCCTATGAAAAGATATGCGGAAAAAGTCGAATTGTCTTGTTTTATTTTTTTCCAACTGGCTAACACCATGATATGCAAACACAAGGGAATTCCTTACCTAATACATGAAAATTTGTGGTAGATTATAAATATTT
The DNA here is from genome assembly GCF_047967505.1 of Dipteris shenzhenensis. Lineage (NCBI taxonomy): Eukaryota > Viridiplantae > Streptophyta > Polypodiopsida > Gleicheniales > Dipteridaceae > Dipteris > Dipteris shenzhenensis. Next base: position 27,109,783 of record NC_141614.1, on the reverse strand, counting down.
CCCTTGAATTTTTTGTAACAATATAGTGGATTTATAGTGTGTTATGCATGGCTACATCGGCAATAATGCATTTTTGATTGCATCATGTAGGGTGAAGAAGATAAATGAGAGAAATTGTAGCTTTTTGTCCTACAACTGGCAAGGCTAGCTGATGTTTTTGTGCAAGCTCCATCAAAGGTTGGGAACACACCATTAGTGGAGATGATCCCCACTCTTGCTATAACTATGGAGGCAATGCTTGCCTCAAACATGGCTGCCCTAGCTTGCCCATGTCTTGAAACATGTACACAGTAATGCCCACACACATTATCCTTACTAACAAATGTGGCATGTTCTTAGGAACCACCTCCCCCCTCTTGCATTCTTGGAACCATTATAACATTCTCATGAGTTCGTTCAAAGCACCTTGAACCTCAACTTGATTGTAACACATTGGGCTTTCTTTATCATGTGTGCTTTTGACCCCTAATTGACTGATTCATGTAATACATGTTTATTTTGGTATCGATTCCCATGGACCATTGTTTGACTCTAACATTGTAGGTTGTTTAACATTGTAGTTTGACTCTAACATTATAGGTTGTCATTGTAGGACCATAGTTGTTTCATGATAACAATATTCTTTCAAGATGTGCAAGCACTTGAGAAACATTTAGGTCATGAGAGTCAACAAACCAAGATGACATTGGAGACTTTCCTTTAAAAAGCTAAGGATACATGGATGCCAGATCTCTATACATACATACATACATACACACACACACATACATACATACATACATACATACACACACACACACACACATACACACACATACACACACACACACAACACACACATACATACATACATACACACACATACATACACATACACAACACACACACATACATACATATGTACGTACATAAATACGTATGTACAAACATAAGTACATGCGTATGTACATATATATATGTATTATGTTTTAGAGCCCGTGGGGTCATCCTCATCTTTGCATACATGGGATTCAGTTTCGGTTCCAAAAATGATTCCTTCATGGGAAAATCAACAAACCTCTCTTGCCTCACAAAAGGGTAAATTTGGGCAATTTGAGTAGTTTCACGCCACTTTCTTTAGTCATCAGTACAATGGGCATTCTCAAAGTGCAAGTGTGTGTTACAGTCACCATTCATTTCATACCACTAAGGTATGGATCCAAATGCTCTACCAATGCACACATATGAAATCAACATTGTAAAGGCTTGATCTTCCAATCGTGAAACTTGAAACAAATGCTTCTTACTTTCAAAAGTCAAGAAGCTTGGATGCAATATAATAATCACCCATTGATACTTTGCCAAAATTCTCAACACAATTAGATGTTCGAGAGATTATAACGTACATGTTTTGTGGAAAAAATATTGGTTTTTTGTAATAGTAAGGATTATAGATAGTAGATGTGCTCAAATGCTTGAGTGCATTAGCCTCAAATGTTTGGTTGTTCCTCATGTAGTCCATGAGAACTTTAGAAAAGGGATGAATAAGCATGGTATGCTATAAGAGGCGGGATAATTACAATCTAAAAATCATCCTATTCGTTTGGTAAGATGACAAAAGACATATTAAGGGCCATGTAGGAATTGATTTAGCAAGCATGGTAGAGGCCATGACCTTTTTGAGACACTTCATTCGACACAATGCAAAGGTGAGGGTAGTTGAGAGAACAACTCTAGGATGATAGGGTGATGAGAGGAGGTGAGGTTCTAAAGGAGCAACCATAATGAGAGTGGAGCGAAGTCGAGGGGCAAAGGGAGCGTCTGTAAGGAAGGGAGGAGGAACGGAGCACTCGTAAGGAAGGGAGGAGGAGATGAGTGAAGTTGAGGGGGGTGAAGAGACTAGCCCATGGGGAGGGGGTGGTGAGGGGCTAAGGGAAGCAACTCTACCATGAGGAGAGGAAGGGCAAGGTGGAGCAAAGGTGAGGGGGAGTGGAGAAAAGGTGGGGTCCCGAGAGAGCATTCACACAAGCAGGGGTGGTGAGAGGTTGAGGGAGCTAACATGACAAGAGATGTGGGGAGTGAGTAGTTACAGAGGTGAGGGGATTAGGGAGTAGCCACAATTAAGGAGAGGGGAGGTGAGGCAGCCATGAGGAGAGTGGAGGTGAGGGGTTGATGGAGTAAATGCAAGGAGAGGGAAGACTGAGTTGGAGCAAAGGTGAGGGGGGCTAGGAGAGCAGTTGTGGTGCAAGGAGGGAGTGAAGTTCATGAAGGAAGAGATTCTAGATAGAGGGTAGAGGGGCTTTGAAGCTAGGTGGGGAATTTAGAGAGATGTAGAGAGGAGGGCATTTTATGAAAAAATTATAGGTTTTTTTAATAGTAAGGATTATCAACATAGATTTTATGAAAGGGAAGTGTGATAGCCTAAGAGGTTTGATTGTTCCTCATGCAGTCCACGAGACCTTTAGAAAATGGATGAATCGGCATGGTATACTTGTCAGAGGTACAATTATTTGGAGTGAGTACAATATGCAAATCATCATATTCATTTGGTAAGATGGCAAAAGACATAGAGGAGATGGTGAACTTTAAGGTCATCATGGATACATATCAAGATTGCATCATTTTTCATAAAGATGAAATGCTTTTAGCATACAAGAAAGGAGAGATTATGTGTTCATGAGGCCATATCTTTAGTGGGTGAGAAAAGCAAAGGTGATAAGAAACATTTTCACATGTAGCTTCACTGGGTAAGAAAAACAAAGGTGATAAAAACATTTACCCATCTAAGACCCCTAATCGTCAAAGATAGGTCATGCTATAAGGAAAAGCTCAAAATAAAATATACAAGAGTGTTGCACAATCAAGGCCACACATATAGACATGTCAATATCTACTTCCGTCCTTTTATTAGGAAAAAGTTGCCATGTGGCATCCAGGTGTGTTTGTGTGCATGCGTGCATGCGTGTGTGTGTGTGTGTGTGTGTGTGTGTGAGGGGAATAGTCACAAGAGAGAATCTGTTTTTGTATGAGAGAGAAATAGTCTGTAATAAGGACGTGTGTGTTTGTACGTGTCATGTGAGGAAGACACTTAAGTGAGAGAGAGAACACTTGGGTGTGTGATGAAGAATATTATATGTGCACTAAGAGAGAGAGAGAGAGAGAGAGAGAGAGAGAGAGAGAGAGAGAGAGAGAGTGTGTCTGTGCATATATATTATGTGTGGAGAGAAGTAGAAGTAGAATTTATTAGCGTCCTCGGGGGGCCAAAAAATGACCCATGGGACCCATCTCGATACAATGTAAAAAGAGTCTCCTCAAGGAGAGGGGTCAGGAGTCTATGAGTTCCCGACGATAGGTAAAAAGACAAGTGACAAAAGATCCCAATGCTGCCGGAGAGGCAGTGAAGAGAACTGATGTCAACTGAGCGGAGTCCCCCAACATCTGCTGGTAGTCCTCCCTAATATGTGCATATCGGGGGCACTGTAGAGCTACATGTGCCTCCGTCTCAACTGTTTGCATGTCACAAAGGGTACAGACTCTAGCATGTCTAGGCTGGTGTATCCAAGCTCCCTACTTAATGGCAAATGTATGAGATCTGGTACGGAACCTGGCGATGTTGCTGCGATATAGAAGGGGGATAGGTGTGCTAATATAAGACTGAGCGTGAGTCTCTATGGACATGTACGTAGACCAACATGTGGGATTTATGTTGTCTGGGTAGTATTCTAGCTTTACCCTCTTTTCACTTCTCAACCAGTAATTTCGCAAAGTGCTCAGTAAAGACAGTTGAAACTCTTGCATGTTGACCTTTTCAGGCGGCATGGTCAAATATGCTTCCACTTTCCATCTGCTGAACCATTTTCTTATGTCGGTTGCCCATCCTATGCAGATGACCTTAGTTTTGTAGTTCTTTTGAAGCTTTGTGCTGGCATTCCATGCTTTATGAGGCAGCCTATCAGGTTGCATTTGCTGCACCTCTATTAGGTATTGCATAACTCTGATGAGAGAGAGAGAGAGAGAGAGAGAGAGAGAGAGAGAGAGAGAGAGGGGGTGGGGGTGGGGGGATGTTTTGCGCAAATGCTTTGCCTTTTAATCAACATCACATGGCTGCTCATCTAGCTAAATTGTTGAATAAATTGAGCAAAGATCACATGGCTAGTCATCTAGCTAAATTGTTGAATAAATTGAGCAAAGAACCAAGGTGGAAACTTGAAATTTTATTTCTTAAACTTAAATATGTTTTAAGATCCCACCTCGCTCAGTGGGTCTCTAACCCGTAGTAGTAGGGTCATGCTACTCGTATAAAAAAAGGAAAGAGGAGAGAATTCACACTGCACAACTCGTACAATTCATTGCAGTGAACTCTCTCTTCTCTTGACCCAAGGCCGTTTGTCTCTCTCCGATCGAAATGAGACCCTCTGAAGCAGCTGTAAACAGAAAACTTTCATGGCCAGAGTTCTCTGGAATTGCTTGCAATGGCGGTACGTTGCATTTAACAAGGTATATTCTTTTTGCTCGGTGGCTTGGTTGATATTTAGTTTTTGTCTTTGCTGAAGCGTTCACAGAGCTCACATGTGTGCCTGCTGCTGCAGATTATTCATACTGCTCTGCTATGGAAGACACAAGGGGCCCTGGGGATTCGTAACTCGTCCAATCTCTTTTTGGCCGAGGCGCATTCGGTCGCGCCAAAGCTACAGCCTGAGGGGCGTTTAATGAAAGCGATTGCTATGTTTTGCGTGGGTGCAGTCAATAAATCTACCAGGTTTTGGAAATATTTTCGATTGGCAATGTCTTTTATGTAGATTGTGTTGTAATCCTCATTTACATGTTATGCAAATTTCTCTCTTGTGTGTGTATACTGTTATTGTTTGTGCGCCTTTTGATTGTTGGTGGGCGATATTGAACTTTCAGCTCTGCTGAAGATTTGAGTGCATTATGCAACAAGCAGGAAGGTTTGAACATGCAAGGGGTTCCTGTGTCGCAAGATATGATCTACTACCTTCTGCAGGGCTGCAACAGAAACAAAGATATCGCAGCTGGCAGGCGAGTACTTGCTCTTATGGTCACGACTGGGCTTGATTCAAGTTCTTTTCTGGGGTACCACCTTATCCGCCTTTTTGCCTCATGTGGGAACCTAGTGGAGGCCAAAGAAATATTTTTAAATATTTGGAGTCCAAGCGTGTATACCTGGAATGCAATTATTTTAGCACATGCCAAGCTTGGGGAGGCTGAGATGGCCCTCGAACTGTATCATGAGATGCAGGAAGCTGGTGTAAACCCAGATAAATTTGTATACTCAAGTGTTTTAAATGCATGTGGCAGATTAGGAGGCACAGAGCAGGGCAAACTGATACATGATCAGATCATCTGCAGTGGCCTTGAATCAGATTTATTTGTTGGGAACACACTCATTGATATGTATGCCAAGTGTAGGAATTTAGATGACGCACACAGCGTGTTTGAAAATATGCCAAATCGAGACATGATTTCGTGGGGTACAATGATTGTTGGATATGCCCAACATGGGCACAATCGTTCTGCTCTTGTTCTTTATGAGAAAATGCAACAAGAAGGCATAAACCCTAGTGGAGTCCCCTTTGTGTGCATTCTAAAAGCATGTGGCAGCACAGGAGCCACAATCAAGGGCAGATCAATACATGAACAAATCATTGAAAGTGGACTTGAAGCTGACGATGTTGTTGGCAGCAGCCTTGTTCAGATGTATGCCAAATGTGGGAGTCTACAGGATGCACGGAGAGTCTTTGATAACTTGCCAAAGCGAGACGAGGTGGCTTGGGGTGCTATGATTGCAGGGTATGCCCAGCATGGCCATGGTCTTCCTGCTCTTGAACTTTTCGAGTCAATGAAAATGAAAGGGTTAAAACCAGATAAATTTGCATTTTCTAGTGCCTTAATGGCTTGTGGTAGCATAGAAACAACAGGTCAAGGCAGACTGATACATAGTGAGACCATCAAACGTAGATTAGAAGCAGATTTAGTGGTTGGTTCTTCTCTAGTTGTTATGTATACAAAATGTGGGAGTCTAAAGGATGCTTGTAAAGTGTTTGCTGAGCTGCCAAAGGGAGATGCAGTGTCATATGGTGCCATGATTGTAGGATACACTGAGCATGGGCAGAGTAGTCACGTGTTGGAAATCTATACTGAAATGCAAAATGAAGGCATCAATCCAAGTAGGACCATCCTATCATGCACCTTAAAAGCTTGTATCAGCATATGCGCCATTGGGCAGGGAAGGCTGATACATGAACAAATTATTAAAGCTGGAATTGAATCAGATGTGATTGTTGGGACCACCCTGGTTGATATGTATGCCAAATGTGGGAGCCTGGAGGAAGCATGCAAAGTATTCGATGAGTTGCCAAAGAGAGATTTGGTCTCATGGGGTACTATGATTTCTGGCTACACCCAGTGTGGGCATGGTCTTCCTGCGCTTGAACTTTATGATAGAATGCAGCTAGAAGGTTTGAATGCAGACAACTACATACTTTCAGCTATCTTGAAAGCATGTGGCAGCATACCGACGGTGAAGCAGGGCAGGATAATACATGACCAGACCTTGAAAAGTGGGTTCGACTCGGATGCAGTAGTTGGGAGTGCTCTAGTGGACATGTATGTCAAAGGCGGGAGCCTTGATGAGGCACGCAAAGTGTTTGACAAAATGTCAAATAGGAATATTGAATCATGGGGTGCAATGATTGTAGGGTATGCCCAAAAAGGGCATTATATTTGCGTGTTTGATCTTTTTAAAAATATGCAACAAGGGGGCATTAAACCAGACACAATTATATTATCGGGCATTTTGAAAGCATGTGGCAGCATAGGAGCCATAACGCAAGGTAGGCTTATACATCAGCAGATCATCTTAAGTGGGCTTGCAGCAGATGTTATTTTGGGAAACACCCTTGTTGACATGTATGCCAAGTGCAGAAGGCTTGAGGATGCACGCATTGTGTTTAACCAACTGCCTTCTCGAGATGTGGTGTCCTGGAGTGCAATGATCGCAGGTTATGCCCTTGATGGTTATGGGGTTCCAGCTTTTGAACTTTTCGAGAGTATGCAGCAGGAGGGCATAAAACCCAGCGAAGTCATGTTTTTAAGCATACTTAAAGTATGTGGCAGCATTGGTGCCACAGGGCAGGGTAGACTCATCCATGACCTGATTGTCAGAAATAGGCTTGAATCGGATGCACTCCTTGGGAGCACCCTTGTTGACATGTATGCTAAATGTGGAAGTGTAGAGGAGGCACAAAAAGTGTTTGATAAATTAATAAAACCAGACGTAGTGTCATGGGGTGCAATAATTGCAGGGTATGCTCAGTATGGCAACTGCAAGCTTGCAGGGCAATGTCTTGAGGACTTGAAACGACGAGGCTTGAAGCCAAATGATGTTATATTCACAAGTATTTTGACAGCTTGCAGTCATGCAGGCCTTGTGGAGGAAGGTGGGTTTTACTTCAAATCTATGAAAGAAGACCATGGTATTGCACCAAATTGTGAACATTACAGCTGCATGGTGGACCTTCTTAGCCGGGCAGGACGTTTGAATGAGGCTGCAGACTTACTTCATACAATGCCATTGGCACCTGATTCTGTTATGTGGATGTCTTTACTGAGTGGCTGCCAAAAGTATGGCAATTTGAAACTAGGTGAGGAGTGCTTCAGTGAAATCATCCAGTTGATTGCAAAGGATGCTTCTGGGTATGCCATCATGTCAAGTGTATATGCTGAGGCGCACATGCAGGGTGATGTTGACAGACTACAAGACTGTAGAAAATATGCTGGTGCATGGAAGAAGCCTGGCAGAAGCTGGATTGAGATTAAAACCAAAGTGCAAGAGTTCATTGTAGGGGGAAGAAACCACACAACAAATGACAAAGTTAATAGCAAATTGAATAGGTTAAGCAAGCTAGTCAAGGGCAAGGGATATGTACCACTATTGGACACAATCTTGGTGCCAATGCCAGACGAGGAGGAAGACAATGTGTGTGAGAAAGCTGCTGTAGGATTGGGGCTTATCGGTACAGCTGATGGCACAACTGTGCAATTCACGCACAATCTTTGGCTGTGTGCTGGCTATCATAATGCTAGTAAGGCTGTATCCAAACGTGAAAGGCAATACATTTTAATAAAACATGCAAGCTTTATTTGCTACTCAAAGGGTGGGGCCTGCCTTTTTGGAGAGTAGTCCAGATAATGTGCAACTAGTTCGCAAAGCTTTCAATAAATTTGTTGAAGCAGACAATTCCCCTTAATATTGTGTGATTTTGGCAGGCATAGGGGAATTTTATACCTAAAGAGGAAAGAGGCATACTAAATTAAATTAAATTTGAAGGGGTCATGGTTCTTGTTGGAGGATCGGGTTGAGAGAGTGGAGCGTACAAGATAGGTAATTGTATACTATGCACTATGCACTCTGTCTTATTGAACACAAGCATGAATAATATGATATTAACTAAAACTTAAAATGAAAGAATGAAAAAACTAGAGTCAGTTACTGTGCAGTGAAAGTGTGTACAAGGACTACAACTTATAAGTACTATACATAATGTGTATTTCCCGCTCAAGGTTATCCTTTGCCTTTGGAAACACAGCCTTGAGAATGGGCCGAACGAATAAGGAAAGAACACAAAAAAGAATGACGGATCAAAGAATGATGAATCAAAAGATGATTGTGTATGACTGTGAGTTGAACAGATCTAAGTTGAACATGTTACAAGTCTCTAGGGACCATGAAACTGATCGGTATAGTTGAGAAGATGTGATTTGGAATATTCTGACAAACGTGTCACTAACCCAAAGAGCTGATAGCAATGCTTGAGACACATTGCAGTAGAGTAATCTCTGTCATATGATGTGAGGTCGCATAATTGATGTGGATAGAGATATCCAAGGGTCGTATTAAAGTGGGGACCGAAGGTGCAAGTATCGTAATAAGCTCTGTTGAAGAAGAGGCCCATAAAGTTGATAAGGTGTGGCAATCTTGTCAAACTTGTATAATCAGTCGTCATGAGCTGGAGATTGTCTACTTTATGCAGGGCTAAAGATCCATTTGAATAGGATGTAGCATCTCTCATAGGCTCATAGTGGGTTGACAATATAAGACCTAGAAGCCTAAAATACAAATGAAAATGCATACACTTGATTTGAATCAAGAATGGGCTGTACATGATAGCCGAGGTTCCCTAGGTTTCTCTATGGCCAAACTTGATAATGTCCGCTGCACTGGGGTGGGATTGCACTAATACTTAAATGTCCTTATGCTTGGGAATGAACGATCAACTAATTTGGGTGGTAGTGATCACTTGATCCAGGTATAAGGCACTGCTGCATAACTGATCCGATCTTGTAGTGTCTTGATGATTGAGCTGTTGATTTAAATGGGTGATGGGAACTGTGTCCACGGACATAATATCCTTCGTGTCAGAGTGAAAGCATCATTGATGCATGCTGAAATGGAATCACTTGAGGAGTTGGTTGCACTAAGGCATGTATCTCCACATGCTGTTGGAGACGTGAGAGCCTCATATCGAGGACTTACCTGCTACATATCTAGATGATCATTACTTTGTTGCCTAGTATCTGTATCATTTGATGCAATGGTAGGTGGAGTCATATCGATGCATAAATGTGATGTTTGCACCGTCACAAAATTAGTGTGAAAAGAAATGCCTCGTGCTGAAGGCTTACTTGTAGATGTGTATGATACGAAACATGAGGCTGATCCATACTAATACATGACACATCTATGTCTAGTCTCTAAAAACCAATGAGATGAGATTTGGACTTGTATACTGAAGGACAAATTGATGTAATGGGGTGTACCTAGGGGTACAAGGTTTGTGTGTGTCACCACATGGTGGTTAGTGTGACCAAGTTAGGTGGTAGAAGTTCAAGTAGGTGTGATTGAGGGATTCATGGGATTGATTGAGAAATCAGTGGATAGATTTGTGGATCTAGATGCTCTACTGAGCTCACATATGATGTCACTCTTGGATGTAACTTGTGCCTGTATATTGGGCATATCTCTCATGAATAACCTCCTCCATTTTGCTTCATTTGTTGAATCCTTCTTGCTACTCCAACATGTGGTATCAGAGCTTGGTTCACCCTCCTTGAGCCCTCCTTGAGTGCCATGTCATCATCTTCTTCACAATGAAGGAATTCTCCCTTCTCTTCCCACGAAATTTGCCTAAGCTTATACTAAGTTTTGGGGCTTCTTAGTTTGATTGGAAGAAATTTTTTACTGACTATGCTGGAGTGCTAGAGTTGAGCCATTGGACTTGTGGGAGTCTCATTCATCTGCAAACATTCTACTTGGTATCTTGACAATCTTTCCTTCATAGCTTTGTATTCATGGAAAGATAGTCTTTGAACGTGCCTTCTTATTGTGGTTCTAGCAACACTCCATGTGTTAGGAAGATAACGAAGAAGAAAACTCCAAGATATAACAATAGGAAGGTCACTAAACTCCACGGTAAATCCCAAGTCCCTTACTATTATCAATATGCAAAGGACCTTGGCTTTTTAGATTTCATTGCTTGTAACATGCATCTATATGGTTGAATTGTAAGGGACTAGACACTGCCACATCAGTGGTAAGACCTTCCCTATGGCCTCCAAAATCAAGATAGATAAGTTTGAGGGAGAGGGTTTTCATACTTGGCAGAACAAACTGAAATTTATTCTCATGAAAAAGGGGATCTGGAATGTGGCTAATGGAAAAGAAAAGAAACCAACCACTAGGGAAGGAGAAGCTTTATGGCTCCCTAAGGATGAAAAAGCACTGGCCATAATTGCTCTTGGATTAAGTGATTCTTTTATCCACCACATTGATGGTTGTGAGACTGCTCATGCTGCATGGAATCATCTTGAGCTTGTCTTTGGAGCACAGGGGAGGTATTCCAAGTTTAGCTTGCTCATTAAATTCTTTGATCTGAAATTGGATAGAGGAGAATCCATCTCTTCACATTTAAACTCCATGAAGAGCATACCGACTCAGTTATCTAGCATCAAGATTAATCTTGATGATGACATTGTAATTGCTATCTTACTCAGAAGCCTAACTGGGGAATATGGCACTATTGTCACTACTCTCACCAATATACCAAAGATTAGTTTGGTGGAAATTGAGGCATCCCTCTTGGAAGAGGAAAGGAAAATCAAACAGAGGAATGACTACAAAGAACATGGGGCATATTTGGCCAAAAGCAACTTCAAGGGCAAGAGCAAGATGAAGTGCAACTTTTGTGGAAAACTTGTACATTTTGAGAAAGAGTGCTATGCAAAGAAGAAATGTTTAGCAAACCTTGTGGAAGAAGCAGAGACAAAAGAAGAAGAAGAACCAGAGGATGTTAAAGCTCTCACTGCTTTCACCACCCAAGTCAATCTTGACAAGGGTGATGACCCATATGTTTTCTAAGTTGTTTGTGTATGTGGTCAATAATGGTTCTCTGCCATGGATAATCCATCCTTAAATGATTGTTAGTCCTTTGTTTGAGTTTTACCTTGTTGGACCCATGGGGATTTTTATACATAGTCATTGTCTATCTCCTAGTTGTAAACCAAGAGTCCTAGGAGTGAGTCACAGGTTGGGGCCATGTGTGTTGCCACATGATGGTGGGCAAGCCATGGAGCATCCCATGTACTACTGCTGAGGGATGAGGTCATCAATTTGTGGGGGTGAATGAAGGACAAATTGATGTAATGGGGTGTACCTAGGGGTACAAGGTTTGTGTGTGTCACCACATGGTGGTTAGTGTGACCAGGTTAGGTGGTAGAAGGTTCTAGTAGGTGTGATTGAGAGATTCATGGGCTTGATTGAGAAATCAGTGGAGAGATTTGTTATGATGTCACTCTTGGATGTAACTTGTGCCTATATATTGGGCATATCTCTCACGAATAAACTCCTCCATTTTGCTTCATTTGCTGAATCCTTCTTGCTAATCCAACATATACTTGGTACACACGCTTTGGCAACAAAATGTTGAATAGGTTCTCTTTCGACTTGGGAATCTCATATGGAGTCAAGAGATATATCACTGTGATGTGAAGATGTATGGCTCCATGTTGGATGTTGTCTAGTGCTTTATGCTAGAGGCCTATCCATAGAGTGTCTACCTATGAGAACATTGCAGTGTGAGTTGCTATTGTGGGGCTTATCATCGAGTTGGCACTGTGTGGCTAACCCTATCAAACTACAATACTCTGATACTTTCTCTAAAAATAAAATGTTTGGTAAGCATGATCTAGTTGTGCGAATGTGAGAGGAGAGTACTCAAGAAGTCATGGAAGAGAAAGGACCTTTTAGATTTTTTGCTCGAACCTTAAATTACTAGAGATGGTAGAGTTAAAGCTTCGAGCTTGCTATCGAATGTCCAGGTTGTTTTGAGGAGACAAGGTATTTCTTTCCTGCTACGAGAAAAACTGTGAAGTTCTGGCAGGTTCAATAAAAAATAGAGCAACTGAAAGGTTTTCCGGTCTCTTTCTTAAGGGCGATCTCCAAGAGCATGATACACAACTTGAAGAATGTAAAGGATGGCAAATCCTTGAGATTGACTTTTGAGATCGCAAGAGTTGGAGTGCACTTGATGGGCACTTGCCTCAAAATAGTCTTTTACCAATACGAGAAGGAGATGAGGAAGCTACACATGGAAGCCATCCATGCAATAGTGCAATAGGAGAAGGTCACAAGGGAGGATGCAAATGCCAAGGTAGAGCTGGTATAAGAGCTATTAGAGGAGGTAGAAGCAAAGGCCATGTAGGCACAATAGCAAGTTGAGGCCACTGAGAACCTGGCAAGAGAAGCTAAAAAAATAGTCAAGAAGAAAAGGAAGAGAAGAGTATTTGCAGAGAGCCAGGTCAAGCACCTACATCAATAGGTGGATGACACTAGAATAGATAAGAATGAAGCAAAGGGTGATCTAGCAAAAATGAAAGAATAACTTGAAGCTGAAAAAGAAGAAAAGAAAGTTCTTTACCAATGGCTCTGCAACATGCAAAACATATTGGACATTAAGAAAGATGATCTTATAGCTCAACTGAAAAGGAACACGGCACATGTTGTGGTGGCAGTGTTGTAAGGGCTGCAACAGAGTCTTGAACCTAGGAAGGATGTAGCTTAGGAAGAGAGTAGGAAGGATGCAACTCGAGAAGAGAGAAACCAAGGTGGAGCTCCTAATGAGAATGATAATGTGAAATATTGCAAAGAGAAGGCTCAATATTGAGGAAATAAGCACAACGACCTATAGGTAAATCACAATATACTATGTAGAAGCATGCCATGGCTCTTAAAATTTTAAGAGCAGTCCACCATCTTTATGATACCCAAAGTACTTTGGCGATCTTGAGAGAGGCCTACACCGAAGTTGCGAAAGGATTTCAAGAGGTGTGACCAATCAGATAGAGCTATTCCCATTAATGAAAACCAAGTGGAGGAGCTCAAGAAGAGTGTTTGCACTCTCAGGATGAGACAGGAAGGATTCAAGAAACAGGTTGACCATGTACAAGATGAGACTGTGATATTAACAACCACGATAGTTAAACCAGAGCAATATCCTTTTACGATGCGATAGGGTCGTACATGCATACTCCATCGTGGGCACACTATAGATGAATGCAAGATCTGATGGCTCCATTGTGGCCACCACATTCATGTGTTTTGGTTTGGGGTGTTTGTGCATGTAACCTCTATATGTAAAGATTGTCATATGCCAATGCTCTAGACATGGAGAGACCAACTCTGCCCACCTGTCAGAACTATCTATTTAGAACAAGCAGAGGTGGAACATGCATTGGCCACACAAAAAGAAAGGCTCCCTTTGATGAAGGGAAGATATAACCCCTTGATGAAAGCAAGAAGCTAACAAGGTGAAGATACTGACCGTTTTTTCTTTATCGTTTTGGAGACCATTTGTTTGCGGTTGCAAGTTTTACATACTCAGCCAAATATCAAGGACAAGTGTTGGTTTATTATTTTTCAATCAAGGTGAATCTTTTGAATGCAATTGTAACCAAACTACAAAAACAATGTTTCTCAACACCACCTTTTTGAGAAGAGACAATAATTTGTTGGTCAAATCCTGAACTTATGATAATTTTTTTGTTACTGATGCAAACCATGCACATTTGTGAGTTTTAGATATACAACCAAATTTGAAGAAAAACTCAATTGAGTACACTTAATGCAACATAATTCCAACCCCTTAAAAATTCCCAAGTATCAGGCCTGGTGTTGGTTTATTATTTTCCCATGAAGGTGAATCTTCAAATATAGTTGGTTGTTTCTCAACACCAAATTTTTTGAGAACAGACAAAAACTTGTATGTTGAAATCTAAACATACGACTATTCTTTTGTTATCAATGCAACCCATGCACATTTGTGAATTTTGGATACATGGCCAAATCTAGGGTAAAACACAATTGAAAAAACTAAACACAACATAATTGGAACCCCTTAAAATTTCCCAAATCCTCTAATATGGTGTTGATTGGTGAATAGTTTAAATGGCAATACCGTTGTTGTGAAAGAAAATAATTCATACAAAATAATAATGTAAGAGTGAAATATATGATATATGTTAGAGAAAAGATTTCTTTTACTAGGCAATGAAATCTATAAAAGGCATTATCATAGACATTATTTCACATATATGAGCAAGTACCTTCCCAACCACGCACTCCAACCCCAAGGAAATGTAAAAAACACTAGCTCTATTTCCTTCTTCTTCTCTGTCTTTGTATTCTTCTTGTTTTTGTTCTTTTGCTTTGATTCTTCTTCTGTCCCCTCATTAGCCCTCACATTAATTTCATACCCCAGTGCAACTATTTCATACTTAAAACATTAGATAGGGTCGGTTGCTAGATTAAAATGTTGAAAGCCATAGTTGAAGAAACTTCTCTAGTGAAAAGATACAAAAGCATATACTAGATGTATCCCATTTACTCTGTAGTCATTGGTGCCAAAAAAGTAATTAATTTAAAAAATAAAAAAACATATAATTTGCTCGAGCGTTTGCATTGCAATTGAGCCATATTAAAATGCTTTATGTTAGTGAATTGATCAAGAAGGTATCCAAGCCCTGATTCCCCTTCTCTAGATCTCATGAAGCTATATGTGTGCATCTAATCCAAGTCATGGATTAGATGTTAGCACATGGCTTCATGAGATATAGAGAAGGGGGATTGGGGCTAGGATACCTTTCTAATCAATTCAATAACATAAGCTGCATCTTTAATTTGGTTCAAATTGCAATGTAAATGGTAAAAAAGATTAAATTTGATAGTGCTTTGGTAATGATTACCAAGTAGAATGGCCGAGGAGCTAGTTTATGCTTTGTAGCTTTTGTTGTAACATTTTTAGTTTTTAAGTTGGAACCTGACCCCACTCAATACTATAAGAAGAGTGGTTCTATCTCCTCCAAAATGCTATAAGAAGAGTGGTTCCATTTTACATTTTCAAGTTGCAACCTGACCCCACTCAAGACTATAAGAAGAGTGGTTCAATCTCCTCCAAAATTTGCCATGTCATCCTCCTTTATAACCTCTTGGGTTGCCTTCATGGCCATTATCATCATAATTGGGTCTAGCATGCTTTCACTGAATTAGAGGAAGGTATCAAATGTCAATCAAGCATGAAAGAAGAATTCCAAGATAAAAAGGAGGTAATTGATCTAATGGAAGATCAAGAGCTAGTTGAATTCCATTATTCAACAAATGAACAATCACCAATTGTACATAAAGAAAAAGAGGACATGCATAAGATAGTAATGCGTTACCATGTGAAGGACTCAATAGCTCAAACAAAAATGTTGAAGACGATGCAAGATTGATGAGAGGATGCACCAAGTTCAGAAAAACTAATGGAGTCACCTTATGAGATAGTGAACTCAAAGGAGTCATACCAATCACAAGCAGACATAACAGATCCAAAGGTGGAGAAATATCAATCACAAGAGCACATCGTAAATATACCATAAAGTCAAATTCTAGGCCTTCAAGAATATGTATATGTGCACAACAAGACAATGGATTCACCATATTCAAAATTGGCTATGGTAGCATATGATGCAAATCATGCATCAATGGATCATAATGTTGACTCTTTCCCACGGCTTCCACAAGAAGAGCAAGGTATTCTCAGTATGCAAGGTTCCAAGGCTAAAAAAACTAAAGATATATCAGTGTTGTTGTTTGTAGTATAAGTGTAGCTTAGGACCTCAGGTCGTATTTTGGTGAGAAACGTAGGCTTAACTGTGGTAAGCAAACATAGTGCATGCATGTGTGAAAGGAATGTGCATCATCATGGTCGGGGTAGTGAAGCTTTCACTTTCATTGGGGGTTGAAGGGAGGTTCAGGGTTTCGAGAGAGGTTCAAGGTTTAGAAGGAGGTTCCAAGGTTCAAAGAGAGGTTCAGGGATTAGAGAGAGGTTCAAGTATTAGAGGGAGGTTCAAGGTTTAGAAGGAGGTTCCAAGGTTCAAAGAGAGGCTCCAGAGTTTAGAAGAGGTTCCAAGGTTCAGAATGGGTTTAAGGTTTAGAAGGAGGAGCCAAGGTTCAGGCTGGAGTACAAGGTCGAGAACTTGTCTCCCCCGTAGATCATGGAGGTCAAGGGTTGAGGGACTAAGGGTTTAAGGGGAGCATAGGAGTGGGAGAGGAAGAAGGTGTAAGAGCATGGGGGAAAAGGAGAGAGAGGAGAAGGGAGGAGGACGAGGGAGGAGGACAAGGGAGGAGGAGGAGGGAGGAGGAGGAGGAGTAGGAGGAGGGGGGAGGAGGAGGGAGGAGGAAGAGGAGGAGGAGAGGGAGAGGATGGGTTGCAAGGTTGGAGGAAAGGGGAGGAGGAGTTGCAAGGTTAGGACATGCTTTTGGACATGGAGTGCAAGGAATCATGGACACTTGCAGACAATTGCTTGGAATACCAAAGTAGAATTCAACACAATGCCAATATGGGGTATTTATACAAGTTGGAGAGATTCTCTCTTTGCATGTAGTTTTGCATGTAGGAATTGTAAGACATTCTCTCTCTACATGTAGAACTTGCATATAGAAGTTGCATGTAGGAGTTGCAAGTTGCATGTAGGAGTTGAATGTTGCATGTAGAACTCGCATGTTGCAGGAGTTGATGTAGAACTCGCATGTAGGAATCACATGTAGGACTTGCATGTAGAACATGAATGTAGGAATTGCAAGAAGAACTTGCATGTTGAGGATTCCTAAGAGAGATTATTCCTAGCCTTATGCAAGTAGAAGCAGAGCTTTGCTGTTACTCTACACACACATTCTGTACTACCTAAGTCGATGTTGGCACAGAGACAACATACTCCCGGTTGCATTTTATTACCCATCCTCGGGTTATGGCTTATTGTGATCACGGAGCTGGGATGCCATGCATGTAGTATAGTGGTTGTGGTACTTGTGTCGTGCCAGTTGATCCTACTATAAAGCCTTGGCACCAATTTTTGCTCTATTTCTAGGTAGCTTGTATCCACCATTTTTCGAACAGAGATATGTGGTGTGCTTCTAAGAAGATGACTTTGATAGAGTCGGCTTGTAATCGGAGCATCGATCCGTTCCTTGGGATTGAAACTGAGTGGAGGAAAATGGCAGTCGATGTGGTTGGGGACCGCTAGAATGTATTCCAATGTTTTGCAGAAGATAGCACTTTGTTGAAGGAAGCGGTCAATGCTACCGTGCATTATTTGCTCATGTTGTTGATGACATGGAATGCATCTCATCGGTCCACTAATGACACATTGAGGATTCCCATAGATTGTGCAGCTTGGAAGCACATAGACAATCATTGGTCGGACTTTGTGAGGGAGCCACACAACTTACATCTTGGGCTCGCCATGGACGGCATGAATCCTTTCGGGTTACGCTCGACATCTTGGTCGACATGGCCCATAGTCGTGGTGAATTACAATATCCCACCATGGCTAACAATAAAAAAGGGACACCTCATGCTTGCACTACTTGTGCCAAAGAAGTACAAAGAAGTACAAGGCAAAAAATATGGATGTGTACATGGCACCTTTGATAGAGGAGTTACAGATATTATGGAGAGGAGTGCAGGTCTTTGATATTTCCAGAGCTCCTAGACATACCAATGATATTTTGGTCAGGGGTATCTTGATGTGGACCATGAATGAGTACCCAGGATATGGAGAGTGCACAGGTACGTGGTTGTGTCTCTACATGTATAATATAGGATTATGGCCTTATGACTCTCTTTCGCACGCGTCTTATACTAACGCATGTCTTTGTGCACATAGTTGATGAGGTGGCTATTGCAGGTACCGTTCATAGCCGGTGGATGTTTACTTTAAAGGGATTTGTAAGACAAAGAGCAAGACCAGAAGCAAGCATGGCAGAGGGATGGCTTGTGCAAGAGTCATTAGTATATGTCACGGAGTTTCTTGCATCCACGGATCTCGATATGCCGCAAGCTTGGCATAACAAGGATGATGATCTCATTGTTGGCGAGGTTCCCCAAGAAAAAGGGATTGAAAGAAAGATGAGCGAAGAGCAAATGGAGAAATTCAATAAGTTTTGTATCCTCAATAGCAAGGAGATGCAAAAGTGGATTGAGAGATATGAAGCAGCCAAAGCAGAAAGAATAAATGCAAGGACGAGATTCAGAGTAATGTACAAGTGATCGCAACCATATCCATGGGATCTGGCTCTTCTCCCCACTCACATGTCACTTGATTGGCTACAACTGTCTCTACGTAAAGCCGAACGCGATGGAGAGAATAAACGAGTGCAAGTGAGAGTTATCATCTGGATGTATGATGCATGTAAGTTTCTTATCTCTTGATGTAATTAAGTAATTATTTGTGGCAATATACGCTATAAAATAGATGCATCTTCATTGTTTTAATGATGCTCTTTTACAATACAAAAAGTACACTGCATTATAGTCATATGGATGACATTTTTGCATGGAACGCATCGATTCAAAGAGAGTCACGTATGATTGTGGAGTCATGGATAACTGCACACAAGATAGCCGAGCAAGTGCTTCGGATACCAATCTTCTCTCCTCATAGTTGGATTATTATGGAACCATATGCCTCCCATATGCGACATCTATGAAGTTGATTTCAGACGATTTAGTATTTTCATTCTTGATGTAAAATGGTTTAGAACTATTTATGACGGTCCCCATGCAACAATGAGAAAAGATAGTAGCGGTTTCTTTGCAATAGACTCCACCAAACTTTGGACCGATGAAAGTGATACTTTTGTTCTTCCCAAGCACTGTGAGCAGGGGCATACTAATGATTTAATTAATCGAAGATTTCATTTTTAAAGATCCATCGATAAATGTACTTAAGAAAAATTTCATATATATAATTGATGGCATTTGGCACCCATCTTCAATATAGGTGGTTTTTCATCCGGATCATTTTGATCCAAGATGGTGGTACGTGATCCAAGTTGCACCACGAAGTAAGCAAAATTTTGAAGATAGAAATGTGGATATGAAGATGCCACTACCAATTTCGGGTCCAATTGATCTAGATGGATCTAGTAAAGAAGATGAAGATCACAATATGAGCCAAGAGGAAGATGCACATAATGACATCGTATGGGAGGAAGATGGAGATCACGATATTGAGGAAGAAGATGAAGATCATCAAGAATCACCACACTTTATTGAAGAAGATGATCAAGTCTTAAGTGAACATACGATGCTAGAGTATGATGATGATATAGGGGATCAACTCAGTATAGAGTTAGAGATAGACTTGTTTGGTGCATTAGACTTGGCTCAAGATGAAACCGTTGATGTAAATTCTCTTCATTGATTTTTTTCATCTCAAACTTGGACATGAATATATGAGCTTCATAGGCTTGATGTACATGCTCTCATACTTTTATTCTCTCAAAAGGTTAAACATGTATGAAAATTAAAAAAAAAATTGCCATTGGAGAAAACTAACTTTTAAGGTCGATATGAGAAAAAAAACTCCCTATAAAACGTCGTTATAAAAAAGTCTCAGTGTCACTATATAATGACACTTACAATTCTAATAAAAGTCGCTATATAGCGACCCTTGATGAGGTGCGCTTCCAATACCAATGATTAGTGCCCCGTGCACGCTAAACGTCGGTACTTAAACATTGCAATAGGATCCGTGTGTAGTAGTGTTTATGTGTGACCAGGCATACTTTGCCTCCTTGCACCATCATACAAGTGTGTTGATGCCAAATCTCACATCATGATCTCATGCTCAAACATCTCACCCCATCTCTCATCATGCCTCCAAAAATACAATCCACCATGTCTGGCATACCGTTGTCCTCTCTAAAGGATCAATATGAGAATCATTTAGCTCAAAGTGTGGTGGTGGTGCATGTGCTCCCTTGTCGGTCTCCTCATCCTATATAATGATGCAAGGTTAGCGTGTGCAACATGAACAAAATATAAATATTTGTGAATTACTCAAATATCATTGGTTTATAGGTGATGCACTAGCATGATGACCAACGTCCCCTTTTGGTAGCACCTCTCCATACATCTGCAAGTGGCACATGCCAATATGGTGCTGATGACAAACCTCTCATCTACAATGCATGCAAGCACAAGTCAATCTCTCATGAAGCCACTCCACTGTCCCGAGAGGTGGTCCCTCATCCGATGAGCTGTCACTACTCATCCTCTCCTCCTAAAAACATCCAAAACCATCCTCCCCCAGTCAAGTTAAACAACCAAATCCCCAAGAAAGCCCCAAACCCCCCCTTCAAAACCCTAAACCCTAAACCCATGTAAACCCTCTTAATCTACCAACACCCCCTAAACCCCCCTAAAATCCCCTCAAATTGTTCGAATTTCCTAGACCCCCCAAACCATAGACATGAAATCCACTTAACCCCCATAAACCCCAAACACACCCTAAACCCCCCTAAATCTCTCCTAAATTCCCTCCAACCTCCTTAAACCCCCCAAAAATCCCCAAACCCCCTAAACTCTGAAAAACTAGAACCTCGAAACCTTGTTTTGTTGGTATGAGCATCAGTATGGGCGACAGTATATATCGGCACCCATAACCATGCCTCTACTATATTTACCAATGTTGATACCATCGGTCATACCGATGGTACTAGAGAAACAAAAACCTACTCCTGCCCCTTCCCGTGATGCCATTTGCCTTTTGGATTCTTACATCCTTCCTGCCCGCTTCTTGCTCAAGATCGCCCTCCATCCTTGCCTCCTCACTCTTCCCTCCCCCTCACACCTTTTCACCCTCTCCTAGATTCTCCCTCTCCACCTCCAAGATATTCAAGAGATCCCTCTCCACCTCAAGGTAAGACTCTCTCATCTACTTCTATTTCAAGTTCTTTTTGTTTCTTTGTCTTGCCTTCATGTTTCCTTCTCCCTCTCCTCTAGTTTCCCTCCCTTTCTCTTATGTTTCTATCCTCCTCTCCTTTCTTTCCCTCAAAACTATGAAAGGAAAGAACAATGTATGAAAAAAAAATCATGGAACAGAGGAGTAGGAAAGCTCTACCTCTTATTTTTAAAATTTTCTTTTGTTTGTAGGCTTCACCTTGTCTCCTCTCCCTTTTCTCCAAACTCCTCCTTTCACTAACTACATTTCTTAAAAATGGTATGTTTCCTCTCTTTTATAGGGAAAAAAACTCGAAACCATGTGTGAGATCATTTGTGGGCGCACCTTAGACACATACTCTCACATTGAGAACATGCTTTCTCTCTCGCTTGTTTTCTTTTTTGTGCTTACATTGGCTTGCAGCTAGAGTTGCAGTGATGGGCGTACGAACCCTTACCCCTTTTGTTCATCTCTTCTCCTTCTTTATTTCCCTCTTCTTTCGGATCTCTTCTTTCATTCATTCTTTCTTTCTCTCATTCTTCTGTTTCTCTCTTTCTTTATTTCACTCTATTCTTTTATAGGCTTTGACTCCATTCTTTTACTCTCTTTCCCTCTTCTTCGTCAACCCTCTTCTACTTCTTTCTTTCCCTCCTCTCTTCTTTTGGCTCTCTTCTTTCATTCTTTCTCTCTTTCTCTCTTTCTCTCCTTCTTTCTTTCCCTCCGCTTTTCTTTTCTCTCTTTCTTTCTCTCTTTCTCTCCTGAACTTTCTTTCCCTCCTCTCTTCTTTCATCTCTTTCTCTCTTTCTCTTCACTCTTTTACTCTCTTTCCCTCTTCTTCCTCCACTCTCTTCTCCTTCTTTCTATCCTCCATCTCTTCTTTCATTCTTTCTCTCCTTCTTTCTTTCCCTCCTCTCTTCTTTCCTCTCTTTCTTTCCACTCTTTTCCTTTCATTCTTTCCCTCATTCTTTCTCTCCTTCTTTCTTTCCCTCCTTAGTTATTACTCAAACATATATGGGTACCAAAACGTGTGTGACTCTCTCTTCTAGCTTTCCCTTTCTCTCACCCTCTTCCATTCCGCTTTCATTGTTGAGATCTCTCAATTGGTATCTGAGCAGGGTGTTTTAGCTGAGCCAGGGTGTGAGCCTAGAAGCCAAAGTCTGCTCCTACAACTCTGTGGGAGGAAGGAGAAGATCCATTGGGTATTTTTACCTACATCCTGATGTGCAAAGACCTTGTAGAAACCTTTGGAAAGTCCTCTGAGTGGTTTTTTGCAAGCCAGTAGGTGGTTTTGGAGGCAAAAAGATAGTCTATTTTATATCTGAGAGTCTTGTGATGAAGATATATTTCTTTAGAAGTTGAATCTTGCCCTAAGATCTAAAACAAAGTTGTAGAAGACTTTGAGTACTTCATTTTTTGTTTCAATAGCTCTGTCATCAGAGTTTTCAGTAAAAAGTTACAACTCCTGCAAAAAGTGACAAAACTCAATTTCCTGTGCGGATTTCATGTGTCGGATCTCCATATCGAGGCCACCATTTGTAGTTCAAACACTCCCAGTAGATTTATAGCAATTCAAAACTTCTACCTATGAAGCTACTTCCGGTTTCATGAAGTTCTGGAGCTGTAGTGAAGCTCTGTCTACTCCAACGTCTTCCCTTAGCCATTTCCTATGTGAGTGGAAACTCAACATCTGGGCCTCCATTTGCAGAGTTGTCTATCCCATTGGATATGGGACTTCCTAAAACGTATGTCTACAAAGCTGCTTGCCATTCCGTGAAGAATCGAGGGAGTTGTGATTCTCTATGTTTTTTCGTCGACTCTTTGAAGGAAATTTCTCAAAGTTTCCAAGACCTTCTCATTGGTTGCCATGTGGCATTTGGGCTAAGGCTAAGCTTTCTAAGGTTCATTTTTGCAAGTAAATGCAAGGGTTGACTAGCTCTTACTCCATCCTTGGATGAGATTTTGGAGTTGTGGCAGAAGAGAGAGATTTGCATATTGCCTTGTTGAGTTCAATTATGTAGTGATGCCCATGTTTTGAGACATCCCAGGTTCTATTTTCACTAGCAGTCATTGCTGTGGGGCTGTGATTCCTTGGATGTACCCTATGCAGATCACTATGGTTGCAGTTTGAGCCATGTGAGCTCATTTTTTATTTGCATTAGGTTGCAGTGGATGCTTTATAGGCCATTTGGATGCATTGTGATCCTTGTTGGATGCGCGGGCCAAGATTGCCTTGTGGGATGCTTTATTGTTTAGCACACAGATGCTACTTTATGCTGAGGGACAGCTTTGACATATTGCAGTCAAAGGGGCCGATCAAAGTTTAAGGGGAAGTCTCAAGAAAGAGGGAAGTCTCGTAGCAAATCTAGGGCATGGAACATTGAGTGTTACCACTGTGGCAAGAAGGGCCACATGAAAAAGGATTGCTACAAGAAGCTGAAAAGAGAGCAAAAGGATAAGAAAAAGAATGAACACCTATTTCATTAATTTTGGACTAGTGCACTGTCCAAATTCGTTTTGTGAGATAATTTTGGATAAAGCATTTCAAAAAAAGAGGCTCTTATAAAACAAAACTTTGAGTCAAAAAGTAAGATTTTAAAAAAGCAAATTAGAAAAAATGACGTGACATGTTATTAAAACTAGAGTACATTAAAAAAAGAGGACTTCATGTTGTTAAAAGAGACAAAAAGTAAGATTTTAAAAAATCAAATTAGAAAAAAAACTAGAGTACATTAAAAAAAAAGCATGACACATTTGTACAAGAAGTAGATCATATAACTCAAAGCCATATGGTGTTAAAAAACACCTTCCATTAGCTCAGCCTAGAAGATGTCATCTTTGTCTCTTACAGTTACTTTAGAAAGCACATAAGTCTATGGAATTAAATTTCACAATTACTTTAAATTTCTATGGAATTAAATTTCCATCACTTGACTATTAAGTCATTAGAGAGAGCATATGTCCTCGAAAGTGCCTACTATGGCATTGGCTTCATGAAAACAAGCAGACTTTAAACTTGCAGGCCATGCGTAACCAGGGCTGGCATCGCAAATCTCCTCATAGACTCTTCTCACAACTTGTTTCGAATCTTCTGCCGACTTGTAAGCATTCAACAACTCTTCTTTTCTCTCTTGGCTTTCCTCATCTTCACCATTTTTTTCAATACAGCTTCTAGCCACCGCCATATCTTATACAAAAATTTAACTCATTCACATAAGAAGTATGTGATTAAAAGACTTAGCAAAAAAGAAAGCTAAGGATATTCACCTCTTCTGCTGAGTTCAAATCAAGCAGCCATGTGCGTAACATATCCTCCTCGAATGCTTTTTCCTTCATTGGTCCATACAAAAGAGATCTAAGACAGAATTTGAGCTCACTGAATGAAGTCGGGTAGTAAGTAGTCATTGTCTTAGAGGGAAAGTGGGAGAAGGAGAGTGAGGGAGCAATAGCGACGGATGCACAGTGAGTTGCCCCTCCTTCAAGAGTGATAGAAAGTGAGGGAAGACGTAAAGTGAAAGATGAATACAAGTTAATCAGAAGGACTAGGATGTAAGAAATAAGAGAGTGTTTGTGGAAGGACTACGATGGAAGATTACAAGTGCACTAAGGCATGATGTGTTCGCTATGATAAGGATAAGGGTTGGAATAAAGTGAGAGAAGCATTGGAAATGCTCTACTTTAAGTGAGTGGAGACTGTCCAACTGAATAAAATTTTGCAGAGCATTGGGAATGCTATACTTTAAGTGAGTGAAGCATTGGGAATTGATACTTTGCCATGAAATATATTACAAATATTACATCATCACATATTCATATCAAAATTCTCATCACAGAAGGTTATATTTCCTAATAATCACATCATCACACATTCATATCATAAAATTGTGTGCATGAAATAAATATATAAATATCATGACTAAATGCCACTTAAGTAATAAGTCAGAAATTGGTGTATAATCAACAAAAACTACATCATGATTCATACATTGCAACAAATAAATGTCAACCATAATATTCATGGAGTAAACAACATCATGAGAATATGCTCCTCATGCATATATACAAACACAACATCATACATGCATCACAACTCTTTTGATGATTCTAGTGGAGACTGTGGCAACTCTTATGATGCTTCCGATGGAGGCTGTGGTGCTCTAGATGTACACTCAGTCTCTACTTCTTCTGTAGTATGTAGTGCTTTCAAAGTAGACTTAGTATCCTCTTCCTTAAATGCAAGCAGAGGCTGTGGCAACTCTTCTGATGCTTCCAGTGGAGGCTGTGGTACTATAGGTATACACTGGGTCTCTACTTCTTCTATAGTGTGCAATGCTTTCATAGTAGACTCAGTCTCCTCTTCCTTAAATGCAAGCTCTGATATTGCTTCAGTTGCATGTTGTATTCTAATGGCAGCAATTAGGTCTCGAATGATTTCAGCCCTAAACAATTGTATATCCTCCTCTGAATATTTGAGCTCCAAAGAGTCTTCCGATGAGATCTGTGGCTTAAGTGAGAAAATCTC
The DNA here is from genome assembly GCF_047967505.1 of Dipteris shenzhenensis. Taxonomy (NCBI): domain Eukaryota; kingdom Viridiplantae; phylum Streptophyta; class Polypodiopsida; order Gleicheniales; family Dipteridaceae; genus Dipteris; species Dipteris shenzhenensis. The sequence goes on along the minus strand of NC_141614.1, from coordinate 27,083,943 downwards.
TCTGAAAATCAACACATGCAGTTGTAGGCAACTCTCCACCCACAACTATGCCCATCTTCCTGCTCTACTGCTAAATGCTTTTGGAAGTCTACCAAGTCTTTGTACTGTCTTGTTTCTCTGATAGCAGATACCAACTTCTCAATCGACTTGCTCATCATGACATATTAAAAAAACTTAGTGTGTCTATTACATAAGGTACATAATATAGAAGTAACAACAGATTAATAGAATACTTACGTTTGCACTGAGCCATGAAAGCCTGCAATCGAGTTAACAAACCAACAATAGTTGTCTTCAAGGTCCCAAACCACCAGACTCCAATGTTCCCTACACGAATAATTAAGAACCATTATTATTTAACACAATGTTGCTAGTATAAGATGAAAATAAAGGTTGCCATGATACTTACATCTCTTGATATGCCATAAATAGGACTCGCATGCCATGTAAATGTAAAGGCTGTAACCATTTACAAACATCGGCTATTGTCTTTCTGCTATTGCTAAGTATAGGAGAAAGGAGGGAATCCAACATATACACACGGTTTTGTACGGCTCTACCAAATCGCGAGATAACTATACTGCACCAACAAATAAATGAATATTAGCTTATTAGATTTAATCAAAATATTGAATTATCAAGCAGAGAAAAAGTTTGTATCAAACCTGAGAATGGCCATCATAACGTTGTTATTGACCTCATTTGAAGCTCTGGAGAGGATTGAAATCTACTCCGCCCCCGCCTCTCCCTCCCTTCCTCCTCCCTTCCCTCGAGCCCCTCCATCCTCTTCTTCTCCTCCCCTCAACCTTTCTCTCTCTAGTTCCTCTCTCTTCAAAATTTTAAAAAAAATCTAGATAAAGAATTAATCAAAAAAAATTGCAAGTACCTGGAAAAAGTTTGTAAGTTTGCTCTTTCTTGCTTTCTTGCTCTTCCTTCCTTGCTCTCTTGATCGTCCTTGCTTTCTTGCTTCAATGAATGAAGAAGGAAGACTATTTATAAGAAAAATTAGGTTTTCCTTCTCCTCTCCTATTGGCTTTCCATTCCTCCCCTCTCTCCTATTGGCTTTTCATTTATCCCCTCTCCCATTGGCTCCCATTACTCCCCCTCTCCCATTGGACCTCCGTCCCTCATCCCAATCTTCCATTAGCCCTCCCCCCATCCATCCATTTCTTCTTCCTCCCCATTGCCACCACTCCCATCCCACATTTCCACCACGTCCCATACTCCTCCCATTTCCCAAAATCCCATATTTCCCCATCTCACCGTCCTCTTTTTCATCCCCTATTAACTCCCTCACTCATTTCACTCCCTTATTATCCTACTTCCCTATTACCTTCCCCTCTCCCATTCCATTCTTCCTTCCCCACTCTCACTTCCACTTCCCATTACTCACTTGCCTTTTGAAAACTATTAATATATTATTATACTATTTTTTATACTTATTATCATACACCCCTATTACTTCCCTCTCCCATTCCACCCCTCCCTCCTCACTCCCACTTCCACTTCCCATTACTCACTTGCTATACACATTTGCAAACTATTAATATATTATTATATGATTTTTTATACTATTTGCAAACTTACATGTGGGCAAAATCACACGTGTCAAAGTGATCCTATTGTGGTCATACAACAAAATCACAGGTGTCAAAGCGATCCTATTGCTTTTATTCAAGGGCGTATTTATCCTCATCAACAAGCTTATTTACTCAAGGTATGAAGTGCATAATTTGTGCACTAGGTGTTTACTTTGTTGTATCAAAATTGTTTGCCACACACACACATATACACATACCGAGAATTTTCTAATATTATCGCATCTACATTTCTCTGATGGGCACAAAACTTTGTACACGCCTCAACCTAGATCTTATTGACTTGCATACAAAGTGGTGCACCCATCCCATAAGTACTTGTTCGGATAACACACCTCCAAACGTATTTTATGACGATTGTGCATAACGCTAGGAACAAAATGGTGTATCATGTGAGATCGACTATGCAAAGCATATCCAATGGACATAAGACTTTGCACGTTCCTCAACCTAGGTAGTATTGACTTGTGTGCAAAGTGGCATCCCCATCCGATAAGTACTTGTTTGAAAAATACACCTACGATCGTGCTTTTTGACCGTTGTACATGACACCAAGGCCAAAAACGGTATTTAATACTCAATCTACCATGTAAAGCATATCTGATGGGCACAATACTTTGCACGTGCCTCAAAAGCGGTGGTATGGTATTCCATGCAAAGTGGAACGCCCATTCAATAAGTACTTTTTAGAATATCACTCCTAGGACCATGTTTTTTATTGGTTGTTGTCCATGACACTAAGGCAAAAACGTTGATTTATGCTTAATCAACAATGCAACGCATATGCGATCATCACACTACTTTGCAAACATCTTGAAACCTAGGTACTATTGACTTACATGCAAAGTGGCGTGCCCATCCCATAAGTACTTAGTCGAATAACACATCTAGGACCGCGTTTTTTGACGATTGTGCATGACACTAAGGCCAAGACAAAGTTTAATGCTTGTTCGACAATGAAAAGCATATCCGATGGGCACAATACTTTGCACACACCTTCAACTAGGTGGAATTGACTTACATTCAAAGTGGCACACCCATCCCATAAGTGCTTGATCGGATAACATACCTAGCAACGTGTTTTTTTACGAATGTGCATGACACTAGAGCAAAAATAGTATTTAATGCTCGATCAACCATGCAAAGGATATCCGATGGGCACAACACTTTTCGTATGCCTCAACCTAGGAGGTATTAAAATGTTCTCAAAGAGGCACACCCATCCGATAAGTACTTGGTCAGATAACACACCTAAGGGCGTGTTTTTTTGCGAATTATGTCCATATCACTAGGGAAAAAATGGTGTACAATGCGTGATCGACCATGCAAAGCATATCCGATGGTAACAATACTTTGCGCACACCTCAACATAGTTGAAACAGACTTGCGTGCAAAGTGGATCCCCCATCCGATAAGTACTTGTTTAATTAACACACTTAGGACCGTGTTTTTTCATGGTTGTGCATGACACTAAGGCAAAAACGGTGTTTTATGCTTGATCGACAATGCAAAGCATATCCGATAGGCACAATACTTTGTAACACCTCCAAATAGGTGGAATTGACTTACATGCAAAGTGGCACTCCCATCCCATAAGTGCTTGATCAAATAACATACCTAGCAGCCTGTTTTTTTAAGGATGTGCATGACACTAGAGCAAAAATAGTATTTATTGCTCGATCGATCATGCAAAGGATATCCGATGGGCACAACACTTTTCGTGCACCTCAACCTAGGTGGTATTGGAATGTTCTCAAATAGGCACACCCATCCGATAAGTACTTGGTCAGATAACACACCTAAGGGTGTGTTTTTTTGTGGATGTGCATATCACTCGGGAAAAAATGTTGTATAATGCGTGATTGACCATGCAAAGCATATTCGATGGTGAAAATACTTTGCACGCACCTCAACGTAGTTGAAACAGACTTGCATGCAAAGTGGAGCCCCCATCCGATAAGTATTTGTTTGAATAGCACACCTAGGACCGTGTTTTTTCATGGTTATGCATGACACTAAGGCAAAAACGGTGTTTTATGCTTGATCGATAATGCAAAGCATATCCGATGGGCACAATAATTTGCACACACCTTCAACTAGGTGGAATCAACTTACATGCAAAGTGGCACGCCCATCCCATAAGTGCTTGATCGGATAACATACCTAGCAGTGTGTTTTTTAACGGATGTGCATGACACTAGAGCAAAAATAGTATTTAATGCTCGATCGACCATGCAAAGGATATCCGATGGGCACAACACTTTTCGTATGCCTCAATCTAGGTGGTATTGAAATGTTGTCAATGAGGCACACGCATCCGATATGTACTTGGTCAGATAACACACCTAATGGCGTGTTTTTTTGTGGATGTCCATATCACTAGGGAAAAAATGGTGTATAATGCGTGATCGACCATGCAAAGCATATGTGATGGTGACAATACTTTGCACGCACCTCAACGTAATTGAAACCAATTTGCATGCAAAGTGGATCCCCCATCCGATAAGTACTTATTTAAATAATACACCTACGGCCGTGTTTTTTGACGGTTGTACATGACACCAAGGCCAAAAACGGTGTATAATGTGTGATCGACCATGCAAATCATATTCGATGGTGACAATACTTTGCACGCACCTCAATGTAGTTAAAACGGACTTGTGTGCAAAGTGGAGCCCCGATCGGAGCCCCGATCCGATAAGTACTTGTTTGAATAACACACTTAAGACCGTGTTTTTTCATGGTTGTGCATGACAAGTGCATGACACTAAGGCAAAAATGGTGTTTTAGGCTTGCTCGACAATGCAAAGCATATCCGATGGGCACAATACTTTGCACACACCTTCAACTAGGTGGAATTGACTTACATGCAGAGTGGCACTCCCATCCCATAAGTGCTTGATCGGATAACATACCTAGCAGCGTGTTTTTTTACGGATGTGCATGACACTAGAGCAAAAATAGTATTTAATGCTCGATCGATCATGCAAAGGATATCCGATGGGCACAACACTTTTTGTATGCCTCAACCAAGATGGTATTGAAATGTTCTCAATGAGGCACACCCATCCAATAAGTACTTGGTTAGATAACACACTTAATGGCGTGTTTTTTTGCGGATGTGCATATCACTAGGGAAAAAATGGTGTATAATGCGTGATCGACCATGCAAAGCATATCGGATGGTGACAATACTTTGCACGCATCTCAACCTAGTTTAATAGGATTTGCGTGCAAACTAGAGCCCCCATCCGATAAGTACTTGTTTGAATAACACACCTAGCACCATGTTTTTTCATGGTTTTGCATGACACTAAGGTAAAAACGGTGTTTTATGCTTGATCGACAATGCAAAGCATATCCGATGGGCACAATACTTTGCACAGACCTTCAACTAGGTGAAATCGACTTACATGCAAAGTGGCACACCCATCCCATAGGTGCTTGATCGGATAACATACCTAGCAGCGTGTTTTTTTACGGATGTGCATGACACTAGAGCAAAAGTAGTATTTAATGCTCGATCGACCATGCAAAGTATATCCAATGGGCACAAAAATATTCGTACACCTCAACCTAGGTGGAATTGAAATGTTCTCAAAGAGGCACACCCATCCAATAAGTACTTGGTCAGATAACACACCTAAGGGTGTGTTTTTTTGCGGATGTGCATATCACTAGGAAAAAATGATGTATAATGCGTGATCGACCATGCAAAGCATATCCTATGGTGACAATACTTTGCACGCAGCTCAACGTAGTTGAAACGGACTTGCGTGCAAAGTGGAGCCCCCATTCGATAAGTACTAGTTTGAATAACACACCTAGGGCCGTGTTTTTATATGGTTGTGCATGACACAAAGGCAAAAACAGTGTTTTATGCTTGATCGACAATGCAAAGCATATCCAATGGGCACAATACTTTGCACACACCTTCAACTAGGTGGAATTTATTTACATGCAAAGTGGCATTCCCATCACATAAGTACTTGATCGGATAACACACCTAGTAGTGTGTTTTTTTACGGATGTGCATGACACTAAGGCAAAAATGGTATTTAATGCTCGATCAACCATGCAAAGCATATCCGATGGGCACAATACTTTTCCTACACCTTAACCTAGGTGGTATTGAAATGTTATCAATGAGGCATACCCATCCGATAAGTACTTGGTCAGATAACATACCTAACGGCATGTTTTTTTGCGGATGTGCATACCACTACGGGAAAAACGTTGTATAATGCGTAATCGACCATGCAGAGCATATTTGATGGTGACAATACTTTGCACACACCTCAACGTAGTTGAAACGGATATGGGTGCAAAGTGGAGCCCCCATCCGATAAGTACTTGTTTGAATAACACACCTAGGACCGTGTTTTTTCATGGTTGTGCATGACACTAAGGCAAAAACGGTTTTTTATGCTTGATCGACAATGCAAAGCATATCCGATGGGCACGATACTTTGCACATACCTTCAACTAGATGGAATTGACTTACATGCAAAGTGGCACGCCCATCCCATAAGTGCTTGATTGGATAACATACTTAGCAGCGTGTTTTTTTATAGATGTGCATGACACTAGAGCAAAAATAGTATTTAATGCTCGATCGACCATGCAAAGGATATCCGATGGGCACAACACTTTTCGTATGCCTCAACCTAGGTGGTATTGAAATGTTATCAAAGAGGCATACCCATCCGATAAGTACTTGGTCGGATAACACACCTAAGGGCATGTTTTTTTGCAGATGTGCATATCACTAGGGAAAAAATGGTGTATAATGCGTGATTGACCATGCAAAGCATATCCGATGGTGACAATACTTTGCACGCTCCTCAATGTAGTTGAAATAGACTTGCGTGTAAAGTGGAGCCCCCATCCGACAAGTACTTATTTGAATAACACACCTACAGCCGTGTTTTTATATGGTTGTGCATGACACTAAGGCAAAAACGGTGTTTTATGCTTGATCGACAATCCAAAGCATATCCAATGGGCACAATACTTTGCACACACCTTCAACTAGGTGGAATTGACTTACATGCAAAGTGGCACACCCATTGCATATGTGCTTGATCAAATAACACACCTAGTAGTGTGTTTTTTTACGGATGTGCATGACACTAGAGCAAAAATAGTATTTAATGCTCAATCGACCATGCAAAGCATATCCGATGGGCACAATACTTTTTGTACACCTCAACCTAGGTGGTATTGAAATGTTCTCAAAGAGGCACACCCATCCAATAAGTACTTGGTCAGATAACATACCTAATGGCGTGTTTTTTTGCGGATGTGCATACCACTAGGGAAAAAACCGTGTATAATGCGTGATCGACCATGCAAATCATATCGGATGGTGACAATACTTTGCACACACCTCAACGTAGTTGAAACGGACATGCGTGCAAAGTGGAGCCCCCATCCAATAAGTACTTATTTGAACACCTACGGCTGTGTTTTTATATGGTTGTGCATGACACAAAGGCAAAAACGGTGTTTTATGCTTGATCTACAATGCAAAGCATATCCGATGGGCACAATACTTTGCACACACCTTTAACTAGGTGGAATTGACTTAGAGTGGCATGCCCATCCCATAAGTGCTTGATCGGATAACATACCTAGCTGCGTGTTTTTTTACCGATGCGCATGACACTTGAGCAGAAATAGTATTTAATGCTCGATCGACCATGCAAAGGATATCCGATGGGCACAACACTTTTTGTACATGTCAACCTAGGTGGTATTGAAATGTTCTCAAAGAGGCACACCCATCCGATAAGTACTTGGTCAGATAACATACCTAAGGGCATGTTTTTTTGCGGATGTGCATATCACTACGGGAAAAACGTTGTATAATGCGTAATCGACCATGTAGAGCATATACGATGGTGACAATACTTTGCACGCATCTCAACCTAGATGAAACGGACTTGGGTGCAAACTGGAGCCCCCATCCGGTAAGTACTTGTTTATTTACACACTTAGGACCGTGTTTTTTCATGGTTGTGCATGACACTAAGGCAAAAATGGTGTTTTATGCTTGATCGACAATGCAAAGCATATCCGATAGGCACAATACTTTGCACACACCTTCAACTAGGTGGATTTGACTTACATGCAAAGTGGCATGCCCATCCCATAAGTGCTTGATTGGATAACATACCTAGCAGTGTGTTTTTTTACGGATGTGCATGACACTAGAGCAAAAATAGTATTTAATGCTCGATCGACCATGCAAAGAATATCCGATGGGCACAAAAATTTTTGTACGTCTCAACCTAGGTGGTATTGAAATGTTCTCAAAGAGGCACACCCATCCGATAAGTACTTGGTCAGATAACACACCTAAGGGCGTGTTTTTTTGCAGATGTGCATATCACTAGGGAAAAAATGGTGTATAATGCGTGATCGACCATGCAAAGCATATCCGATGGTGACAATACTTTGCGCACACCTCAACATAGTTGAAACGGACTTGCGTGCAATGTGGAGCCCCCATCCGATCAGTACTTATTTGAATAACACACCTACAGTCATGTTTTTATATGGTTGTGCATGACACTAAGGCAAAAACGGTGTTTTATGCTTGATCGACAATGCAAAGCATATCTGATGGGAACAATACTTTGCACACACCTTAAACTAGGTGGAATTGACTTACATGCAAAGTGGCACACCCATCCCATTAGTGCTTGATCGGATAACATACCTAGCAGCGTGTTTGTTTATGGATGTGCATGACACTAGAGCAAAAATAGTATTTAATGCTCGATCGACCATGCAAAGGATATCCGATGGACACAACACTTTTCTTATGCCTCAACCTAGGTGGTATTGAAATGTTCTCAAAGAGGCACACCCATCCGATAAGTACTTGGTCAGATAACACACCTAAGGGTGTGTTTTTTTGCAGATGTGCATATCACTAGGGAAAAAATGGTGTATAATGCGTGATCGACCATGCAAAGCATATCCGACGGTGACAATACTTTGCACGCACCTCAACATAGTTGAAACGGACTTGCGTGCAATGTGGATCCCCCATCCAATAAGTACTTATTTGAATAACACACCTATGGCCGTGTTTTTATATGGTTGTGCATGACACTAAGGCAAAAACGGTGTTTTATGCTTGATTGACAATGCAAAGCATATCCAATGGGCACAATAGTTTTCACACACCTTTAACTAGTTGGAACTGACTTAGATGCAAAGTGGCACGTCCATCCCATAAGTTCTTGATTGGTTAACATACCTAACAGCGTGTTTTTTTACGGATGTGCATGACACTAGAGTAAAAATAGTATTTAATGCTTGATCGACCATGCAAAGGATATCCGATGGGCACAACACTTTTCATAAGCCTCAACGTAGGTGGTATTAAAATGTTCTCAAAGAGGCACACCCATCCGATAAGTACTTGGTCAGATAACACACCTAAGGGCGTGTTTTTTTGCGGATGTGCATATCACTAGGGAAAAAGTGGTATATAATGCGTGATCGACCATGCAAATCATATCCGATGGTGACAATACTTTGCACGCTCCTCAACGTAGTTGAAATGGACTTGCCTGCAAAGTGTAGCCCCCATCCGATAAGTACTAGTTTGAATAACACACCTAGGACCGTGTTTTTATATGGTTGTGCATGACACTAAGGCAAAAACGGTGTTATATGCTTGATCGACAATGCAAAGCATATCTGATGGGCACAATACTTTGCACAAATCTTCAACTAGGTGAAATTGACTTACATGCAAAGTGGCATTCCCATCGCATAAGTGCTTGATCGGATAACACACGTAGCAGCGTGTTTTTTTACGGATGTGCATGACACTAAGGCAAAAATGGTATTTAATGCTCGATCGACCATGCAAAGCATATCCGATGGGCACAATACTTTTCCTATACCTCAATCTAAGTGGTATTGAAATGTTCTCAAAGAGGCACACCCATCCGATAAGTACCTGGTCAGATAACATACCTAAGGGCATGTGTTTTTGCGGATGTGCATATCACTATGGGAAAAACATTGTATAATGCGTAATCGACCATGCAGAGCATATCCAATGGTGACAATACTTTGCACGCATCTCAAGCTTGTTAAAACAGACTTGTGTGAAAACTGGAGCCCCCATCTGATTAGTACTTGTTTGATTTACACACTTAGGACCGTGTTTTTTCATGGTTGTGCATGACACTAAGGCAAAAACGGTGTTTTATGCTTGATCGACAATGCAAAGCATATCCGATGGGCACAATACTTTGTACACACCTTCAACTAGGTGGAATTGAATTACATGCACAGTGGCACACCCATCCCATAAGTGCTTGATCGGATAACATACCTAGCAGCGTGTTTTTTTCCCCGATGTGCATGACATTGGAGCAAAAATAGTATTTAATGCTCGATCGATCATGCAAAGGATATCCGATGGGCACAATAATTTTCCTACACCGCAATCTAGGTGGTATTGAAATTTTCTCAAAGAGGCACACCCATCCGATAAGTACTTGGTCAGATAATACACCTAAGGGCATGTTTTTTTGCGGATGTGCATACCACTAGGGAAAAAACGGTGTATAATGCGTGATCGACCATGAAAAACATATCCGATGGTGACAATACTTTGCACACACCTCAATGTAGTTGAAACGGACTTGCTTGCAAAGTGGAGCCCCCATCCGATAAGTACTTGTTTGAATAACACACCTAGGACCGTGTTTTTTCATGCAAAGGATATCCGATGGGCACAACACTTTTCGTACACCTCAACCCAGGTGGTATTGAAATGTTCTCAATGAGGCAAACCCATCCGATAAGTACTTGGTCAGATAACACACTTAATGGTGTGTTTTTTTGCAGATGTGCATATCACTAGGGAAAAAATGTTGTATAATGCGTGATCGACCATGCAAAGCATATCCGATGGTGACAATACTTTGCACGCATCTCAACCTAGTTGAATCGGACTTGCATGCAAACTGAGCCCCCATCCGATAAGTACTTGTTTGAATAACACACCTAGGACCGTGTTTTTTCATGGTTGTGCATGACACTTAGGCAAAAACGGTGTTTTATGCTTTATCGATAATTCAAAGCATATCCGATGGGCACAATACTTTGCACACACCTTCAAATAGGTGGAATGGACTTGCATGCAAAGTGGCACGCCCATCCCATAAGTGATTGATTGGATAACATATCTAGCAACGTGTTTTTTTACGGACGTGCATGACACTAGAGCAAAAATAGTATTTAATGCTCGATCGACCATGCAAAGCATATCCGATAGGCACAACACTTTTTGTACACCTCGACCTAGGTGGTATTGAAATGTTCTCAATGAGGCACACCCATCCGATAAGTACTTGGTCAGATAACACACCTAAGGGCGTGTTTTTTTGCGGATATCCATATCACTAGGGAAAAATGGTGTATAATGCGTGATCGACCATGCAAAGCATATCCGATGGTGAAAATACTGTGCACGCACCTCAATGGAGTTGAAACGGACTTGCGTGCAAAGTGGAGCCCCCATCCGATAAGTTTTTATTTGAATAACACACCTACGGCCGTGTTTTTATATGGTTGTGCATGACACAAAGGCAAAAATGGCTTTTTATGCTTGGTCGACAATGCAAAGCATATCTGATGGGCACAATACTTTGCACACACCTTAAAATAGGTGGAATTGACTTACATACAGAGTGGCATTCCCATCGCATAAGTACTTGATCAGATAACACCCCTAGCAGCGTGTTTTTTTACGAATGTGCATGACACTAAGGTAAAAATGGTATTTAATGCTCGATCGACCATGCAAAGCATATCCGATGGGCACAATACTTTTACTACACCTTAACCTAGATGGTATTGAAATGTTCTCAAAGAGGCACACCAATCCGATAAGTACTTGGTCAGATAACATACCTAAGGGCATGTTTTTTTGCGGATGTGCATATCACTACGGGAAAAACATTGTATAATGCGTAATCGACCATGCAGAGCATATCCGATGGTGACAATACTTTGCACGCATCTCAACCTAGTTGAAACGAGCTGGCGTGCAAACTGGAGCCCCCATCTGATAAGTACTTGTTTGATTAACACACTTAGGACCGTGTTTTTTCATGGTTGTGCATGAAACTAAGGCAAAAACGGTTGCGAAGGACTCTCACAAAGGAGATGGCTATAGATTTTGTTCCAGGGATGGATGTGATTTTATGTAGCAAAAGAGAAGTAGTTGCATTTGCTACAATCCATGATAGTGATCCCAATTCAGTTTGCCACTTTCGAAGACTTGGCAAAGATAAGGTTGCAGTTACTGTATCAAAGATTCTTAGCGCACATGTTGAGCTAAAGTATAAATGTGGAGATATGGAAACACTTGGAGATGTTATGCCCTACAATACATCTAACAAATCATTTATAGCATGGGACAAAGATGAGACTTATGCAAGAGACATTATCAAGAATACAAAGTGTACCACCTTGGATTTTACTATAGGGGACATTTTACAAATGAGATCATTTGCAAATAAGACTGTAGCAGAAGGTGAAGTATTGGGATTTGAACAAGTGGAGCAATGGTCATTTGCACAGATGAGGATTCTAAAAGTCACTGATGATGGTATGGTTGATAACATAACATCCTTATGTGATCCCTACTATGAGATAGGCAAGAATATGAGATGGAGCATGCAATTTTTAAACATGAGAAAGAGGCACGTGGTTTTCAATGATAAAGACAAGGTATACTACAATATCAAAGGACCAAAAAAGCGTGCCCATGTGCCAGGCTCTATCACTTCAAATGTGGATGATTTCAATATACTCAATTATAGAAGTGACATCTTATCTGGAGTGGATGAGTTCATTGGTTCCGAGAAACAAAATGATTTTAGAAGCGAAGCCTTATTTGTGGTGGATGAATTCTTGCACAGTGAGAAGGGCAAAGGTTTCAATAGCAATGTCTTGTCAAGTGTGGATGAGTTCATGCATATTAACAAACCTGGTGTCAATCAAGCTTGTGGATTTGTGAAAGCCATGCAAGATGTCCCAATGAGTGATGTTCTCTCAGGAGTGGAAGAGTTTCAAGATTCTCAATACTCTCGTAGAATATTGAATTCATTGAATGGTCCTAAGAGTATGTTAAAAACGAGGATGAGATCAACAAATGATTATTCAATATTTAACTTTGATTGTGATATGGACAAGGATGCAACGACCAATCATGGATGCTTGGTTACAAACAAATGTGAGGAGAAGAAGTGCATAAATACAGATAACAACATGCACGAGGAACAAAAACGGTCATACATATGCATGAAGAGAAAGCGAATCCAGGCAGATCCACAAAAGCAACCAAAGAGGAAGAGAGTAATGAAGGAGGAGAACATGTTAAATGCATTGGGATATCTATGTTGCAAGCGAAGATGTATGCAATTCATTGATCTTACAGACATCACGGAATGTAGAGGACACGTGTGGTAAAGAAAAGGAAGCGAAAGAAATGAATACCTTCTCACAAGTCTCTCTTGCTTTCTTCACAATGGCAATAAAAGGCTAAGTTCAAGACAAAAGGTAAAACCTCTCGTAAATGGAAAAAGGATTTGCAATAAGGCATATCACAATATTACTGGATTATCCCATGGTACATATTGGGATTTAGTCAGCAAGGCAAAGGGCGGCAATAAATTTAGCATTCACGGTAATAGAGGAAGGACCAAATCAAGAATCTCAACTGTCAGGGCAGCAGCAATTTTGCAAGACTTCATACATGAAAATGCTTTACCTCAACCCCATATATCTACCAAACTCCCTAACGGTGACGCGATCACTGAAATGCACCTTCCAATGGGCTTGACAAAGCTCGAAGTATTTGACTCTATTGCAGAAAAGCAAAGGCAAAGAGGGGATGCCGTAGCTTCTTCTCATACTTTGTATACTCTTTGTATTTGACTCTATTGCAGAAAAGCAAAGGCAAAGAGGGGATGCCGTAGCTTCTTCTCATACTTTGTATACTCTTTGGAAGAAGAACTTTGGATATGTTAAAATCCCAAGGAGGCAAAAAATGTCAAAGTGCAATGTTTGTGATGATTTAAAGCGAGCAATTGAGAGTGCAACATGTCCAAATCAAAGGGAATTATACAAAAAAAACTAAAAATCTCATAATGACCTTATTCAACATTCCAAACAAAAATATGCATTTTGGAAAGAGCAAGCTATTTCGCATCCCGATGACTACATGTGCCTTATTGTAGATGGCATGGATCAGAATACAACAACATTGCCTCATTTTGTTGCCACTCCACCTAAATTACAAGGAAAGCACTTTCTAAAGACACATCTATGTGGAGTGTTAGTGCATGGAATTAAGTTCTTTGCAGATATATGGATTGATTCCTTGCATCTACATGATAGCAATCAAGTTGTAACATCTATTATGAAGGCAATTCGCAATGTACATGCAGAAAAAGGTCGCCTACCACTGACTTTGAGAATACAAGCTGATAATTGCTGGCGAGAAAATAAGAATGTACTCATGTTTGCATTCTACTCCATGCTAGTTGCTCATTGAATCTTCAATGAGGTCGAATGTGGATTTTTGTATGTTGGGCATACACATGAGGATATCGATCAGGTTTTTAGCACAGTCTCAAAGGAGCTTAAATGCAAGGATGTGGAGACAATAGATGACTTGGTAAGAAGATGTGGTAGGCAAGTTGGTGGTCATAAGGAAAGTATAGTATGTGAGAGGCTCGAAAGAATGTATGATTGGAAGAGCTTCATTCTACCTTTCATACAAACGGGTGGTGATGCATTGACAGGTCATACCAATCCACACTACTTTCGTTTTTTTTCTCGGGGGGGTCACTCATCATATGTAACCCTATCACGTGAGTTCAAAAGAAGGATATTTTTTATTCCTAAAATTTACAGAAATAAATATACATAAGGGACTATTTAAAATAGTTTTGGAAAAAATTTACAGATTTGTATAGAAAAGGGGTACATTTTATTGATGAAAAAATTTACAGATAAGGGATTTTAAATATAGGCCTTGAACGCACGTGATATAGAGGGTTTATACATAGTGACCCCCCCGAGTTTTTTTTTAAAAGATGAAAAACCCGTAATGCAATGGCAACAGTATTCTCATGATACAAAATGGGAACCTGAAGAACCTTACAGTCTCTTAACTTCAATTCCCAGCAAGGAAAGGTATCCAACATGGGCTCCTATACAAGAATTCAATGAGAGGTCTAACTGTGAAATAGAAGGATTAAAAGCATTTATTACATACAAAGAGGAAATGCTCCGGAGATATCCTGATTCGAAGCCTACTTGGAGAGAACACACTACCACTATAATTAACAAGACACGAAATTTAATAAAGGACCTTGAGAGAATGCGAGGCTCAAAGGATGTCAAGGAAGAATGCAATATGTTTTGGCCAAATGTTCATAACGATTTGCGCCCAGCTCCAGTCTTTGAAAATGAGTTTGTATCATTACTCCCACGTCCATATTGTGGACCGAAGAAAAGAGAGTTTATGCCACAAGCTCGGGAGGGTCACTATATATAAACCCTCTATATCACGTGCGTTCAAGGCCTATTTCTAAAATCCCTTATCTGTAATTTTTTCATTAATAAAATGTACCCCTATTCTATACAAATCTGTAATTTTTTTCCAAAACTATTTTAAATAGTTTCCCTTATGTATATTTATTTCTGTAAATTTTAGAAATAAAAAATATCCTTCTGTTGAACTCACGTGATAGGGTTACATATGATGAGTGACCCCCCCAAGGCCACAAGTAGATATAGAGGTCGATTGTTTTGTTGTGGTTCGGCCATCAAATGATGAATATGAGAATGTGAAGTTTTGGGTTGCAAAAGTAGTTGATGTGCAAAGAGATGACCAAGGGAGAGCTACAACATTTACAGTGGTATGGTATGAGCCAAAGGTCAGGAAGGAGAATATGGATAACAACACATTGTATACTAATTGTATAATGAAGGAGTGGGTCCCAAATGATGAAGCGGTCTCTCAAGTTTCGACGGAGACAATCATAGTGTCTTGGCATTCAAGGGCAAAGAAATCAAAGAAGCGCATGGGATATGAGGTAGAAGGAAAAATAAAAATACCACATCAAACTATTTTGCATATACACAAATTTTTAAGGATGCTCGCCATGGAGGAAGTAGAAGGAGACAGTGCAAATGAAGAATGTCCATGATTAAAGCTTTGTATTGAAGTCCATTGAAGGATTTTATTTGGGTACTAGGCAAGAACCCAATCCAAGACAATTATAATCAGAGTCATCACCTCCTATGTCAAATGAGACTCAAAATATGCACTGGATGTCACCCAAGGGTCAAGGCTTGCCAAGACAATAGGGAGTTAATGCAGATGGCACCTGGCAAGGGACTATCACATTGAGCAATAAGACAATGGGGAGTCAATGCACCCAAGGGGCAAGGCTTGGCAAGATAACTTGTGGGATTTAATGCAGATGGCACCTGTATTTTGCACTGGATGTCACCCAAGGGTCAAGGCTTGGCAAGACAATAGGGAGTTAATGCAGATGGCACCTGGCAAGGGACTATCGCATTGAGCAATAAGACAATGGGGAGTCAATGCACCCAAGGGGCAAGGATTGGCAAGACAAGTGGGAGTCAAATTATGCAGATGGCACTTGGCAAGGGACTGTCATGACATTGTGAGCAATAAGACGATGGGGAGTCAAATTATGCAGCTGGCACGAATTGAGGCTCTTTAAGAGCAACAATTTAAATTGTAAACATATGTTCAATCTATATCATTTTGGATATAAAGACTCTAGCTAAGAGCAACGTCTCTCAATGTAATCATATAATAATAGCTATAATTGCTATTATACCTCTTTGGTTCAATACAAAACTTGGGTCTTATGGCATCATGTCTTTTCTCTATTTATTAAAAGTTTTAAAAATTTTGTGCATATTGCGAGTGACAATGTTATTTTCATGAAATATTTAAGTCTCCTTTCATGGATTTATAAATTTATCACTTCAAGGAAAAACGTCAAGGAAAAATATTAAAAATAATTAAATTAACAAATAACTTAGATATAGCTAGAATTTCTAATATAGGATTATTTCAAATTCTTGCATGTTGGTGCAAAAGTATAGATTGAAAAAACAATATTTTTATGTGAATATGATAGTGCCACAAAGTGAACTTTTGATTTGGGAAGAATATTTTCAGAAAGTAAAATTTTGATTTAGGAAGGATATTTTTACAAAGTAAAGTTTTCATTTGGGAAGGATTTTTGGGCTTCATCCAAAAACAACACAAAAAGTCTAAAATTAATGAAATATGTGTTAATGCAAATTGGGGTGCAAATAAGAAGGAAGAGAGTCCAATGGAGGACAAAGGAAAGATGAAGATCGAGGAGATTAATGCAGTCATTGATGATAGTGACAATGACATTCTCTTGATGTCTAGTCTACTTGCATACTTGCTTACCACTTTCGATGATGCATATTCCCAGGATTGGATTTTGGATTTTGGTGCTTCATTCCATGTTACTCCCCATAGGGAATGGTTCTCCACTTATGACAGTGGAAAGACAAGTTGTGTGCATCTTGGAAATAACTATACATGTGACATAGTGGGAGCAGGTGACATAAAGTTTTCTTTTGCAAATGGGTCTGCATTTGTTTTGAAAAATGCGAGACATGTGCCTAAGCTGACCAAGAGAATTATTTCAGCGGGTCAACTAGATGATGCTGGTTTTCAGAGCACATTTGGCTTTGAGAGCTGGAAAATTCAAAAGGTCTCTATGGTTTTGGCAAGGGGTGCCAAGTGTGGGACATTTTGTCTGATCATGTTGTTGCAATAACTAATCAAACTAGTACTTCTTTGTGGCATTGCCGGTTGGGGCACATGAGCCAGAATGGAATGAAACTCTTATGCCATTTGGGTTATATACCGCATTTGAGTTTTTTTTATTTTGAATTTTGTGAGCACTATCTCTATGGGAAGCATACTAAATCAGCACATAAAAGAAGGGGAAAGAAAGAGCTTGAAAGGCTTGATTTGGTGCATTCAGACATATGTGGTTCCATGCCTACATGGTAATTAGGCGGGGCTGAATACTGTGTGACATTCATTGATGATGCAACTAGCAAAGTGTGGGCTTATGCTATAGCTCGAAAGAGTGATGTGTTCCAAGTATTTCAAAAATGGTTGGCTTTGGCTGAAAATCAGTCGAGTAGAATTCTTAAATGCCTACGAATTGATAATGGTGGAGAGTATATCTTTCATGACTTCTAGCATTTTTGTGATACACGTGGGATCAAGAGGGAGCTCACGTCCCCTCGTACGTCCCCTCGTACCCTAGAGTAGAATCCAGTTGCAAAATAGATGAACCACACCATTCAGGAAAGGTTGCAATGTATTCTTTCCAATGGAAGTCTTTCTGGTGGTTTTTGGGCTGAGGCAATGAAGACAGTAGTGCATTTGATCAATAGATCCCCTAGCAAGAGTTTGAATGGTGGTATTCCTAAAGAGGCATAGAGTGGCAAGAAGCCCTGTTATTCTCATTTGCATATATTTGGGTGTGAGGCATATGCACATGTGCCAAAAGCACTTCGGAAGTAGCTAGAACCTAAGTCTAGGAAATGCATGGTGAAAGTGGAGAGATGGGCTATCGTCTTTGGGATCTAGAAGCCAAGAAAATCATACGAAGCCATGATGTGGTCTTCAATGAGAAGAAGATGCATAAGACACCCATGAGGGATGTGAAAATGAGGAGAATCACTTTCTGGGATGTGAATCCACCTGCATATGTTGATAGACAGTAAGCTATCCATGCACCAAATGTGCAAGAAATGGTGCCACCAGGTACTCTCACAGGTTTACAATCGAGAGCAAGAGATGGATCATCTATTGGTGGAAATGATGAGGCAAATGTGGCTGATATGTAGGTGGGACAGCAAGCTGAAATTCCCTTGAGAAGAACATCTAGAGTGTTTAGACCACCTGAGAGATTTGTTCTAGGGGTAGACTATATGGTGCTTACTGATTGTGGGGAGCCTTCTTGCTACAGAGAGGCTATGATGTGCGAGGATCAACACAAGTGGGAGTATGCTATGCAATCAAAGATGAGTTCACTCATAAAGAATAAGACTTGGGACTTGGTTTCTTTACCACATGGAAAGAAAGCATTGCCATGTAAATGGGTCTACAAGATGAAGGTCACAGGTGATGATGTGCCTAAGTACAAGGCCCGTTTGGTTGCTAAATGGTTCAAGCAAGAGAAGGGTGTGGACTTTGATGAGATATTCTCTCTAGTTGTGAAGATGACCACACTTAGATATGTACTTGGACTTGTGGCAACAATAGAGGACATTGAGCTTATGCAAATGGATGTCAAGACAGCTTTCTTGCATGGGGATATGCATGAGGAAACTTACATGGTACAGCCGGAAGGCTTTAAGAAAAGGGCAAAGGGCATTTGGTTTGCAAGCTAAAAAAGAGTATCTATCGCCTTAAGCAAGCGCCTAGAGAATGGTATCACAAGTTTGATGCTTTCACTCAGTCCCAGGGTTTCAAAGGAGGTGAGATTGATCATTGCCTCTACACTAAAAGGGCTAAGGATAATAGCCTGATACTCTTGGCACTTTATGTGGATGATATGTTATTGGCTAGCAAGAATACTTATGAGCTTGATGCATTGAAGTCCAAGTTGCATAAGGCCTTTGACATGAAGGATTTGGGACCTTCAGGTCATATTCTTGGTATGCGCATCATGTGTGACTAGAGTAGGAAACTCCTATGGCTTTCACAGGAGTATGTTACAAAAGTGCTGCAGCATTTCAATATGGAGGGAGGGAAGGCATTAAGTAGTCCATTGCCTTCATATGTGAAACTAAGTCAGGCAGATAATCCCAAATTAGATGAGGAGGGGGCCATGATTGCTAGGGTTCCTTAGACATCAGCGGTTGGGAGTCTTATGTATGCTATGATAGCTACTAGATCAGGCATTGCATTTGTAGTGGGAGTTGTTAGCCGGTATATGGCTAGTCCAGGAAAGAAGCATTGGGAGGTAGTTAAGTGAATCATGAGGTACATGAAGGGTACCAAGGAGGTGTGTATCTACTTTGGCAGAGGAGAGAGACGTGTATTTGGGTACACAATTTCAGACTATGCAAGGCATGTGGATAGCAGGAGATCCACTTCTGGCTATGTGTTCACCTTTGCAAGTGGTGTTGTGTCGTGGATGTCTCGCGCACACAAGTGCATTGCTTTGTCTACCACAGAGGCCGAGTATGTTGTAGCCACAAAGGGTTGCAAGGAGGCTATATGGCTTGATCGGCTAGTGAGAGATTTGGGGATTCATGTAGGTGTACCGACAATGCATAGTGATTCCATGAGTGCTATTTAGCTAGCAAGGAATCCGGTCTTTCATGCAAAGACCAAAAACATTGAGGTCACGTACCATTTTATCAGGGAGGTACTTGAGGACAAGCGCATAGAGCTTGTCAAGGTTCATACAAATGATAACCCTACAGATATGCTGACAAAGAGTCTACCTAGTCAACAATTTGAGTATTGTCATGTATTGATGGGCATTGGATAGTATACTCATTGGTTGTTCTCCCTTAAAGGCACATTGTCCTTTAAGTGGGAGGTTGTGGGGGTTAAAGGCCACTATATCTTAACCCTGGTTATGTACAATACTCAAACGCATATATATATGGATGACATAGAAGATTGGGGTGTTTTGCACCCACCAGAACTTGTGTGACTCTCTCTTGTGGCTCTCCCTTTCTCTCACCCTCTTCCATTCCCCTTCTGTTGTTGAGATATCTCACTTTCTTTCCCTCCTCTCTTCTTTCATCTATTTCTCTCCACTCTTTTCCTCTCTTTCTTTCTCTCATTCTTTCTCTCTTTCTCTCCTCCTTTCTTCTCCTCCTCTCTTCTTTCCTCTCTTTGTCTCTTTCTCTCCACTCTTTTCCTCTCTTTCCCTCTTCTTCTTCCACTTTCTTTTGCATTTCCATCTTTTTGCATTTCTGCTTTTCTGAATTTTTCTTTCTCATATTTCCATGTTTTTGTCTGGTTTTACATGCCCCTACTTGCTTGTTTAATGGAATGCCCAAATCCTTGATAGTCTTCCCTAAACTTGAACCCTCTTCATCATGTTGCCACCATACAACATTTGGATTCCCTTCTATCCCATGCCGCAAAGAAAAGTAAACACGATAAACAATAGGTGAAGTTTAATGTGGAAGTGCATGTGTGTGGGTGGGATCAAGATAGAGCTTCAAGGGAGGTGCCCAACATGAGGACCCTCGAGTACATCATCCAAGAAGAGTACTAGTATATAGAACTAGATGTGCAAGATAAGGTCCTGAGTGACCCTTCTGGCCATGAGGATGAGAGTGACGTTACAAGTGATAGTAAGGCAAGTAATAGTAAGGCAAAGAAATCAAAATGGCGAGAGTAAGGTAGAGGATGGTGGAAGAAGGAGATGAGAGTGTGAGAGTAAGGCATGCAAGAGAGGTGAATTTAAGTATTTTAGAGTGCACGCCATAATGTGAGCTCCCATCACCTCCTGTTCAATAAATCATGGCTTTGTTCCTACGCGAGTCTCATCTCTGTGTCTGTGGGAAGGCGAAGGTGACCCATTGCAGCTTACTGTGGGCCCAATTTACGAGAGTTGGATAAAGTGCATGCAATATGTAGTAAAAAAATAGAATAATAAATTAAATGAGAAGAAGTAGACTTACCACAGTTGCCTCAAACGCCAACCGTCCACCTGCACCAAAGTGCAAAGTACCTACGGAATCCAGCCGTCTCCTTGCAGCCTCTAACATTTTGGGATGGTCCCTGTTTTGCTTCTTGAAAAACTTCCAATCAGCTTCGTCTGCCCAGCTGGGTTTAGCCCTCCCCTTTGTGATGGAAGTACGCAAGGTTGACCTACGATGCTTCAAGACCAAACCCATGCGCTTTCGCATGTAATTCTCATTGAACTCCCAATTTGGGGGGTTAGGGTATTTTGTTTCTAATTCATCGATGACTACCTGCTTCTTTTGGTCATCTTGATATCGCCAGTCAGTAGCTATGCCACTCCTGAAGTGGTGGCTCATCCATTGCCTCATGGTGGCCATTATTACTGCACCCTTTTTATCTTCTATTATCTCTCTAGAAGCCGTGATTTGATAGGACATGTCCTGTAAGGAGGACTCATATAGTTCATCCTCCCAATTACAATAAAAGGGTGCTTACAAGAAGATGTTAGAAATGCTATATTCAAGATCAGTGGTATTGTGAGGTATGCTTACTATCAAATTGCATTGATTGCATTTTCTTCAATTTAAGATGAATAATCTGTAGATTGATTATGAATATATCTTACATGGGCATGTGAAATAGGTGGATATCTCAAAAAGAGATCTCCATATCGAGCATCGAGAAGGCTAGGGTGGAATCCATTAAAGCCGTATGCTTGCTTGAGAAACACTTTCCCTCAAGCATTATGACAACTCAACTGCACTTGCTTGTGCACATAGTTGATGAGGTGCCCATTGCAGGTACTGTGTTCATAGTCGGTGGATGTTTTTTCTCGAGCATTTTATGAAAACTTTGAAGCAATTTGTAAGACAAAGAGCAAGACCACAAGCAAGCATGGCAGAGGGATGGCTTGTGCAAGAGTCATTAGTATATATCACAGAGTTTCTTGCATCCACGGATCCTGATATGCTACAAACTTGGCATAACAAGGATGATGATCGCATCGTTAGCAAGGTTCCCTAAGGAAAAGGGATTGAAAGAAAGATGAGCGAAGAGAAAATGGAGAAATTCAATAAGTTTTGTATCCTCAATAGCAAGGAGATGCATAAGTAAATTGAGAGGTATGAAGCGGCCAAAGCAGAAAGAATAAATGCAAGGATGAGATTCAGAGTAATGTACAGGTGATCGCAACCATATCCACGGGATCTCGCCCTTCTCCCCACTCACATGTCACTTGATCAGCTACAACTCGCTCTACGTAAAGACAAATGCGATGGAGAGACAATAAACGAGCGCAAGTGATAGTTATCATTTGGATGTATGATGCATGTAAGTTTGTTACCTCTTGACGTAATTAAGTAATTAGTTGTGGCAATATACACTATAAAATAGATGCATCTTCATTATTTTAACGATGCTCTTTTTCTGTACAAAAAGTACAGTGCATTATGGTCATATGGACGACATTTTAACGTGAAATGCATAGTTTCAAAGAGAGTCATGTATGATTGTGGAGTCATGGCTAACTTCACAAAAGATAGCCGAGCAAGTGCTTCGGATACCAATCTTCTCTCCTCATAGTTGGATTATTGTGGAACCATACCCGAAATTTATGAAATTGATTTCAGACAATTTAGTATTTTCATTCTTGATGTAAAATGGTTTAGAACTATTTCCAACGGTGCCCATGCGACAGTGAGAAAAGACAGTAGCGGTTTCTTTGCAATAGACTCCACCAAACTTTGGACCGATGAAAGTGATACTTTTATTCTTCTGGAGCACTGTGAGCAGGTGCATACTAATGATTTAATTAATCGAAGATTTCATTTTTAAAGATCCATCCATACATGTACTTAAGCGAAATTTTTGAAGATAGAGATGTGGATATGGAGATTCCACTACCAATGCCGAATCCAATTGATCCAGATGGATCAAGCGAACAAGATGAAGATCAGAATATGAGCCAAGAGGAAGATGCGCATAATGACATCGTACGAGAGGAAGATGGAGATCACGATATTGAGGAAGAAGATGATGATCATCAAGAATCACCACACTTGATTGAAGAAGATGATCAAGTCTTAGGTGAACGTACGATGCTAGAGTACGATGATGATATAGGAGATCAACTCGATATAGAGTTAGAGATAGACTTGTTTGGTGCGTTAGACTTGGCTCAGGATGAAGGTGTTGATGTAAATGCTCTTCATTGATTTTTTTCATCTCAAACTTGGACATGAATATATGAGCTTCATGTAGAATCCCGTAGGATAGAATAGATGCATCTTGCAAGAGGTGTGAGAGCACAATGAAAGAAAGATGATAGTTCTCTATTATGATTGTGAGAGAGAGGACTCTCTCTTATAGAAAGGGGGAGAAGGTAATACCTTCCCTATATAAGTGGCAATCAGCCCCTACATCAATGGAAATCAATCCCTACATCAGTGGGATTGCCTTTGTCTTACATCATCGCTTAGGTCACACACTAGACATATCATAGCACTTGATGTGCCTTACAACACACACAAACACCCATGTGACTCCCCTACATGCACACATGCACCATAGAGCAAGCCCTTGATCATACTTACCCCAACATACCCCCCCTCAAGTGGTTGCCTCTTGCAGTGTCAAGGATACATCTAGTCTCACAGTTTCTCATGCCATCTCATGGTGGTCAAGGATAAATCTATGGCTAGGATCTCATGCTAGCAAGGGTTCCCAAGGGTGTGAGGTTCACAGAAATGGGATAGTCAAAACAATATCACATGGTCTACATAATATGGTGACCAGAGGTGATTTACATAACATATTCTTTTTGGAGTACTACTCTAGGCAGAGAACCTCAAAATTTGACCAAGTGACGATCAACAAAAAAGACAAAGTGCCTTAAAAGCATAGTCTTCATCTTGTGGAGGCTCATCAAATGAAAGTATATTGGTAGTTTTTGACTTTGTGGTTTCTTCCTTTTTGGCTTACAATGCATGGATTGATCTTGAAGCAATCTTTTGAGAGGTGATTAGTCTTCCCACAATGTTTGCAAGGTGAAAACTTGCCCTTTTGAATTTTATGGCATAGGCTATGTCATTGCTTCTCCAGAGTTCCATGTGCCTTTCTTCTTCTTGAAGAGAAGTAATAAGACCTTCAAGAGTAGGATTAGGAAGATTTTTCAAAGTGGTAACAACATGATCATAATCTTCAGGCATACTTTTGAGCAACACTGCCATTGCATCATCTGTAGTGATTGGAGAGTTGATAGAAGCAAGTTGAGTCATGAGACTCCGCATATGATTGACATGGGTAGCCAAAGGAGTGCCACTAGCCATCTTCAATTCAAAGAAAGCAATTTTAAGTGACAATTTTGAGATGTGAGAGCTAGCACCAAAAATAATGTTAAGCTTTTGCCAAGCTTCAGAAGGAGATTCTAAATCAGAGAATCTGTGATGAATATAGTCATCTCCTAAGCCAAGAGCAATGATGCCATAGGCTTTCTCCTCTCTAGCAGGATCTCTTGCCGGGTGTGTCGGAGTTGAGGATTCTCCAGCATTAGAGGCTGTTGAAGAAGAAATTGAAGCAGGTTTGACAAGCCCCCAGAGGTTTTCCCTCATCAATGCAAACTTAATCTTCATCTACCATGTGTGAAAGCCTTTACCATTGAATTTATCCATATTCAAGAAGGTAGCCATGAGAGGGTCTAACCCAAAATGGGCAGTGTCTACTCTCTTACAAGGCTAGAAAGAGTTGAAGAGCTTAAAAATACAAGCATTTAGAGTAGCAAAGGCTTGCAACCAAATTCCATACTACAAAACATAATGGAAATGTTGCTTTCACTTGCACACTTCATAAAGGTGGCTAAATGAAAGTATTCCAAGCAAATCCAGGTATAGAAACTTAAAGGAAAGCTGTAGCCATAGTTTTACTAATGTTATTCAGCACTTTAAAACATTAGAAATACTAAAGTAGCATCTAATGTAGTATCAAACTCACAACATTGTCAAAACTATCCAAAACAGAGATGAGAACTTGGAGGGTGCAATTCTCATAGCTCATATCTCTATTCAAGGGGATTTTTGTGCAAGAAGAAGGGCCTTATACTAGAGAAGGGCTACCAGCAAGGAGGGGAGAAATGTTGTGCCAGGTTGCCTTGTAGATACTTGAGAAGATTGATTGGTTTTTTGGCATTTTCTCCTCCATCTCTTTTCCAAAGCAGTTCAGATTTCAACGGCAGCTTGCCTTAGTGTTGTCCAGCACGGGCTCAAAGGAATTTGTAGATAGGTAAGTACAGAGGCGGCATTGTGCGAAAGTTTGTCAAGGAGTGTGAGTGTTGGTGTTGCGCGTACAGTCAAAATTTCTCTGAATGCTTGCAGCTGGAAGTTCACCCATACATGAGGAGTTTGCAGCTCAAAGGGTTTGGGCAATGGTCGCTTGAATGCAAACAACAGAGCTCTCAAAGATTTGGGGAAGGAGGAAAATGAAGAAGACGAAGTTTTGAGAAACTAGTAGTTTTATGCTAGAGATAGCATCTAATGCTAGACTAGGCTAGATCTAGAACCTAAAGCTTTGATACCATTTGTAGAATCCCGTAGGATAGAATAGATGCATCTTGCAAGAGGTGTGAGAGCACAATGAAAGAAAGATGATAGTTCTCTATTATGATTGTGAGAGAGAGGACTCTCTCTTATAGAAAGGGGGAGAAGGTAATACCTTCCCTACATAAGTGGCAATGCTGCCCTACATTAGTGGGAATCAATCCCTACATCAGTGAGATTGCCTTTGTCTTACATCATCACTTAGGTCACACACTAGACACATCATAGCACTTGATGTGCCTTTACAACACACACAAACACACATGTGACTCCCCTAGATGCACACATGCACCATAGAGCAAGCCCTTGATCATACTTACCCCAACACTTCAAAGGCTTGATGTACATGCTCTTGTACTTTTATTCTCTCAAAGGATCAAACATGTATGAAAATGAAAAAAAAAAAAATCATTGGGAAAAACTATCTTTTAAGGTTGGTATGGGAAAAAACACTCTATGTAAAACGTTGCTATAGGAAACTGTCTCAGTGTCACTATATAATGACCATTCACAATCTGATAAGGGTTGCTATATAGCGACTTTAGGCAAGTGTCGCTATATAGCGACGTTTGCCTAAAGTCACTATAAAGCGACCCTTAATGAATCTCGCTTCCAATACCGATGATTAGTGCCCCGCACAAGCTAAATGTTGGTACTTAAGCATCGCAATAGGGGCCATGTGTAGTAGTGATGGTTGGGATAGAATGGTGGCCAACAATGTGTATTGTGAGGTTGCTCATAACTCCATCAACATTAAGTACATGATTGTTTCGCAAAACTTTATTTTCTCTTTTTACTATAAACACAGCAGGATGATAGGCACAAAACTTGTGGCAATGGACCAAGACGAGAGGTCATCAGGTCTAATAATTGAAATCAATGTTATTGAGAATGACATCATTCTAACATCCATCTCACTGGGACAATGCTACACTCTCTATCAGTTACGCAATGACATTATTATAGAGACTGAGAACAATATCCATAAAGAAATTTCATTCATTTTGAACAACAGGAAAGTAAGTTGGTTTCCACCCTATGTTTCTCCTAATTTGACCACCCTGTGTTTCTCTTAATTTGATTCTCTTTACATATTGCCAAAAATTTATTTCTACAGATACTTCAAAGGAGTGAAAACAAAATTCAATGCAAGGACATTGTAAATAGAACAATTAAGATAATGCAAAGCTGTTGACTCAGGTATTACTTGCAGTTACCAAAAAAATATATTTGACATTTGATGTATTCCATACCAAAGAACATAGTGAGGAGTGCCTACCTCTTGGTATTGAATGGATGTCAATCTTTCACGAGATTCCATATTGGGGTCAGTTACAAATCAGTCATTGCTTGGATCCCATGCATATCTTCAAGAAGGTTTGGGCTTCTATTTGGGCACACTTAGTTGGTGACAAAGACACAAGGGGAGTGCGAGAAGACTCCCATAAGATGGTTAGGATGCCTCACTTGTGGCCCTAAGAGTATGCACGTAGAACCCAAGAGCGTGGTTCTACAACCAAAGAGGGTGGTTCAAGATCCCAAGAGCGTCTTCCAGCAATTGTGCTTTGGAAGGCACCATGGATCCTTTCCAAGGGTCAAGGTGGACATTGCATTTGTTCATTGGATACCCATGGGAAACATGCATTGCAAAGGAAAATAATCTTAGTGGCCTCAAGTCACATGATTGGCACAAGGTCTTATAGGTATTCTACATGTGAACAACTCGGGTGCACTTGCTTGTACATGTAGTTGATGAGGTTGCTATTCCAGGAACCCTTCATAGTCATTGGATGTTTTTCCTTGAACAGTTATGAAAACTTTCAAGGGATTTGTAAGGAAAAGAGCTAGACCCAAAGCAAACCCAAAGCAAACCTTGGCAAAGGGATGGTTTGTGCAAGAGTCATTAGTATATATCATGGAGTCTCTTGCATCCATGGATCCTGATATGTCACATGCTTGGAGCATCAAGGATAATGATCGTGTTGTTGTTGAGGTTCTCTATAGTAAAGGGATTGAATGAAAGATGAGCGAAGAGCAAAGGGAGAAATTCAACAAGTTTTGTATCCTCAATAGTCCCGAGATGCAAAAATAGGTGGAGACATATGAATAGACCAAAGCAGAAAGAATAAATAAGGGGACGAGATTTAGAGTCATGTATATGCAAAGGGTACCATATCCACCGGACTTGTGCTTCTCACTAGACACATGTCATGTGATTGGCTACAAGAAGCTCTTCGTAAAGTAGAAGATGATGGAGAGGACATAACCGATTGAGAGAGGGAGTTTGTAGTCAGATGAATGTTGCATGTAAATTTCTTACCTTTCTTCCTAATTTGGGTATTTATGGTCACAATCACTACAAAATGCATCCTCATTGTTTTAATCATGTTCTTTTGCAGTGCAGAAAGTACAGTGCCTTATGGTCACATGGACAACATTTCAATATGGAACACATCGATTCAAGGAGAGTAACCTATGATTGTGGAGTCATGGCTAATCCTGTACAAGATAGATGAGCATGTACTTCTAATACCAGTCTTCTCTCCTTGCAGTTAAATTATTGTGGGACCATACGTGACATCTATGAAGTTGATTTTAGACGATTTAGTATTTCATTCTTAATCACTCAGGAGACACAGTACCTGTTTCTTTGCCATTGACTCCAATAGACTCTGGAGTGATGAAAGTGATACGTTTGTTCTTTCAGAGAATTTTGAATAGGTACATACTAAAAAAATGATTAAAAGGCAATATCTTCATTCCAAATAATCATTGGTAGATGTTCATATATGTGTGTGTGTGTGTGTATACTTAAGCATACATTAATATAATTCATGGCATTTTACTTGCATGTTCAATGTAGGTGGTCTTTCATCCGGATCGTTCGGAACCAAGATGGTGATATGTGGTCAAAGTTGCTCCTCGAAGAAAACATATTTTTGAAGATAGGAATATGGACACAGAGATGTCTCCATTAGATCCAACTAATGATGCCAATGGATCTAGTTAACATGATGAAGATGGTGATATGGGCCTGGAAGAAGGTGATAATAATGACACTGTAATAGAGGAAGGTGGAGATCATGACATTGGGGAAGGGGAGGGACAATTAGAGGGTGGGCTAGGGGGTCAAGTCTTGGGTAGACATATGATTTATTGTACGTAAATTTTTGTTTCTTCTAATATTAAAACTGCCGACTTATATTGGGGGGGTAAGTCCCTGGAAAAGAACCAGACCCTAATAGTACAAAACTTGCCCTCTAGTTGGGCTATGGGCTACAGCCCTAGGCACATGCTAAGAAGCGGATGGGAACCTACTCAATGGTAGACCTTAGAGATTGTTCACCACGGTTGTCAGTGCCTGGCTCACAACTAGATCCGATAGCTCTAGCACTTTGACTGTGTTCGTTATAAGCTGTTTCACCCATCCCCAAGGCATCATCCCTAAATCCTACCATCCCTTTACCCCCAAAGACATTCTAGTTGCGTAAATTCCATATCCCAAACAAGATTGAGGCTCGAATATATGGCCAACACGCACTAACAGTGGATGTGACTCCTATCGCGTTACCGAAAAGACCCATTCTTCAATTTTGGCCCAGATGACACCTCCCCATCAGGCCACTCTTTCTCATGGATTCTTTGACTCATATCAAGACACATCGTATCGAAGTACATCTCCACATTAGGTGGACTATTGATTCTATCACTCTATTGCATAGTGGGCATACGGGATCAACCTCAAACCTTTTGGCCAGTTTAGCATGCATGGGAAACCATTGGTATAGTACTTTACATGCCATAAAACTAAGTTTGCCAAGCTTGCACCCCTTCCATATCTCTTTAAAACTTTTTTTCCACCAACTGGTTGTATGGAGGACACACCATTTTCTATTTAGCTCTAGGTATAGTGGCTGTTGGGTCTATAGATTTCCGTATATTACTCTTTCTTAGAGCTTTTTTAGGCAAGTTTTACCCAGATACCACTGGGAGATCCTTCGACTTTTCTTCTCTATGCAATTCGATGGCCAGTGTTTTGGAATCTCCTTAAGAATCTCATGCATCAGAGCAGTCTCTTGGAGATAGAGAGAAAAGAAGAATTTGATCTCTTCTAGAGGAATCCAACCCCCCTAAGATGGGATCCAAATCCATGACTAGTATCTCATCCCTTTTTTGCATATGCTCCGAGCCTTTTGGACATCTTTTTTGGAAATTGCTTGGCAATCTATTTTCACTGCATTATTCCACCAGAATGATTCATTTAGGCTAGCATCGCACCTTAGGCCTCCCAATCCCTTCTACAATAGTTTATTCACATAGCCCTTCCATGCCACAACTAACCCTTGCACTATATCCAACCCCACGATTCTCAAGAGGAAGCCTGAGAACAGTCTTTCGTACCACATTAGCCCTCTCCATACTCCCACCTTCATCCCTTTCCCTTGCTCAATGAACCACCTAGCCATCACCCATGGGGTTGTCTCCGATAACATTCACGGGAGCCATTTCCCCACCAGTGACATGTTCTTGTAGGCAATATCTGGTAACCTGAATCCCCCCTCCTATTTTTGGTTCTTTAAGGCTTCCCGAGCTATGTAGTGCATCCATCTCTTCCCTTCCACTTTTGCCCATAGAAAGGCCCATGGTAGTTTCTCTATCTCCTTCTAGTTGGTGGTCTTAAAATTCTAGATTGTAGCTGCGTTTGTAATTGAAGTAGGTAAAATGTGTTACACAATCAGCAGTCTCACATTCCATCCTAGGCTAAGCCCATGCCAATGTTTTAATTTAGACTTAACTTTGTCTTTGAACCATTGAAAGTGTTGTTTTAGCATGATGCCCATCCCAATGGGTGCCCTCGGGTACCTTACTACCTCTCCAGTCTGTATCCAATTAATTGGCATCACGCTTAGCCACTCAGCAGGTGGGGCATCTCCTAAAATTTTGATTCTAAAGCTCTTCCAAAGGACTTTGTCTAGGTACAAACGGAGCTTGATGCTTGGCAGAAGGATGATACCGTTTGCTTTAATACTTTGACTGAGCCAATATCCACTTGGCATATGGCCATTAGGTCATCTGTGAGTAATTGAGTAACAAGTTGTTCTCCATTTGGTAGTGCCAGCCCATGCAGGGTACCCTCGAGCAGTCTTTTCTTCATCATCTTGAATAGGGGAATCGATCCAATTGCAAACAATAGCGGGGCAATCGGGCAGCCCTGCCTTATAGAGCGAGTCAACTTGAATGCTCCCACAACCCCCCCATTCACAGAGAGTGCAGCAAAGGCATTCCCAAATAGAGTTAAAGTCAGTCTATAGAATCCTAGCCCAAACTCCTGTCTAGGACCCTCAGGATGTAATCCCACAAATTTGGTCATATGCTTTAATGTCAAGGTCCAGGCCAACCAGTAGGCATTTATGCTTGGACTTCTCTGCATAATCCAAAGCAAGGCTTATATTTAGAATATCATCGAATATATCCTTGTTCTTCACGAATTCACATTGCTCTCTATCTACCACCTTCGAACAAATATCCCTAATCCATATAGAGAGGGCTTTAGCTATCACCTTGTATGAGGTGTTCAGCATTGATATTGGCCTTTAGTCCCCAATGCATAGGTGATTCGGTTAAGCCCAATGTTCACATCTTGTGAGAGGTGACATTTCCCCATGGCATCATTCGCCATCATTGTTAGATCTCCACCTAGTACATCCCAAAACTCCATAAGGTCGCTAGTCCATCTTACCGAGGGGACTTGTACTGTTTCATGACCCTCAAGGCATTTTACCTTCTTAAACTTCTTTTCCTCTATCGTGTTCTTTGCAACAATAGTGGAGACTAAACCCTTCATTTGTTTGATGGGAATTAAATTAGGATCAATGTTTTCTGTCTCAGGTCCTAAAATGTCCCTGCAACAAGTAAACTTTGCAATATTACAAATTTTCTTGCAAGACAGACACACATATACAAATACAATGGCTAAACAAGATGTACTCTTACCTTGCTTTTTGCTTTTTGTACTCTGTGCTTACATCCTCCAGTGCAAGCTTTCAATTGCGCAATGTTTCGAATTCTCTTTCTTCGTTGTCTCTCTCCTCGGGGGGTCCATCTGGGAAATGTAAGTATACTATGAGAGTTCAAAATGAGGGGTATTTTAATTCTCAAGACATACAGAAATATATTTATAGCAGGGGTAATTTTATACACCGTTTTTAAATTAACAGGTAGGGTGTATTTATTCTCAGATCCAAATTAAAAGTTATTTTTTAAATATTGTCTCTTCTAGGATGATGTGTAAGAGCAGTCACAATTTGTTGATGGGTAGCTCAAAGTTTTAATGTGCTGACTAGCCCTCGCAGTCATGATAAGTAGATATTGGTGTTGGATTCAGTGAGACACACACACACACACACATAGAGAGAGAGAGAGAGAGAGAGGACTCAAATCGTATCTTTTAAGCTATGCTTTGAGATAGTGGTAATTTAGTAACCTAATGTCAAGCTCTGCAAAGTGGATAAAGTGTGTTTGAAAGAACATTTGAATGTGTAATGGGCTTAAGGACAATTCTACTACAGGATGTTATTGCAAGCTTCTACTACATTGCTCCCGAGCATGTACAGTTTGAATCTCCAAAATTTCTCCCACTTGTGTACCTTTTGGGCATGACAAAACTTGACCACTTTAAAGTGGAAAAAGAGTACCACCTTACCCTATATATAACCTTCTACATAACCTTGGAGTATGCAGATTCGATGCTAGATCTTAGAGTAGTCTAAGGATGATCCCATGATTATATTTTTTGATGATCAAATTCCCATTACATTGGAAAGAACCCAAGGATTCAACATCAAAACATTATGGAATTGGGATCGTTAACTATTTCTTGGAGAACACAGTAGACGTATCCTAAAAGCCTTGCCTTGTGAGAATATTGAAACTTTCTTTGTATGATGTACACCATTGAGTGATGAGGGAGTGTTGATGTTTGGTCTTTCATGTATGTGAACCAAGCCACAAATTTGAAGCCTTCGGGACCCTTTTGAGCCCATTTTGCTCTTCAAAGAAGGAGTGTAAAAAAATTTAGCTATCAGAAGAAGAGGGATCTTCAATTATTTAACCCTTCATGGCGAGAAGAGTGACTAAATCATGAGATTATCAAAAGAAGGGCTGAGGTTCCAATGGGTCTTCTAATAAATCATATTATTATCCAAAGCTGAGGATCCAATGGACCTTCTAATAAATCGTATTATTATACTAATTTCTCATAACATTATCTCTTAGGACTTCCTCCTCGCCTCGAATCCTCCTGAGTCCTGCCCTCTTCTCACTTTTCTTCCTCCTCCTTCTCACTTTTGTGAGTTCTCTACTCTCGACTCTCTCCTGAGGTCCTCTCTCCTTTCAACTCTCCTTGCATGTGTTTCCTTTGAGCTATGAGTTCTCTACTCTTGACTCTCCTTGCATGTTACTTGTGCTTTCGTCTTCCTTCCCGTCAGCGACAAAGGATGGCTAGCTATAGTGTAAGTGAAGAGGCTTGCCCAATGCCTATATTCTATTCATGAATCACTGCTACATAGTACGTAGTACAACCTATAATCTATTCACCGCTCTCACGAGTGACTGGTTTTTTTGCAAGTCTTTGGGTCCTGGGGATCGGGATCTCATGGAGGCGTGAACTTTGAAGTGCTCGCTGATGCTGCTTGCGAATTGTGGACACTAGAAGGTGGAGCTTGGAGGCGTGAAGTGCTCGTGAGTCATTGCCAAGGAGCGTGAAGGTCTACCATCGCTACCTAGCTAGCAGCTACAAGAACGACCAACTTCTTTCCATAACGTAATGCATTGTGGTAAGCACACACTAGTAGGTCCTTGCACATATTTTCCCCTCTCTTTGCCTCTACGTTGTAGCTCCATGAAGGTGGGTTCAAAGGTACCAGACCTGCAAACGAAGCTCTTGAGACGCAGAGATTGCTTGCTTCTACTGCAAAGAAGATGACCAAAATCCTTCACCTGGTCGTTGATTGTCAAGCCTGAGCCTTGAGGCTTGAATCATATATTTCAATGATTCAATTATTTCTTGCTGCTTGCAGATAAGCAGAGGACGGGTGCTATGCGTAGGCTGGAAGACTGAAGTTGAACGGTGGAACGGTGCCGGGTGAACTCTGGAGACTGGAGCATGGAGACTGGCGGTGACTCGTGAGGTAGCAGCCTTGCTTTAGAAGTTCAAGACTCGAGATTGGAGGTGCTATGCTACTATCCAGTCGGACGATGCAGACCTGAGGCGAATCAAGCTCTTGGAAAGCAAGGTGCCATGGGTTACGGTAAGTGGCCCTTGTCTGAAATATTCAGTGATTGCAAGCGATACCATCCCTAGCATAGCAGCCTAGCCATTCCAAGTCTCTGCTTGAGCTGACATTATAGGCCCCGCCTTGCTTTCCTTGGTCACCCCGTTGAATATGGGTATCAGCGATGCTACAAAAATCAGCAACCCTGTGAGGATGAACCATTGTACACCACCATCAGTGATTTGGGATAGAAACCCATGCCCAGTTGATGCCTTGACGCCCATGGCCGCTGAAAATCCGAGCATGGCCAACCTTCCATTGATCGCCTATGGTGCAGGACCGGAGAAGGAGAATACATCGGAGAAGTTAGTGCTCACTTGCGGTCAAAACTTTCAAATATTGCTCAGATACGTGAGTAGAGATCCAGCAAATTCATACATACTCCATGAGAAAAATAGTCCTCTGCTAATCCTATTATATATCGAGAGCTCAATGTTCCAGGAGGTAGCTGTGCAATCATCCTACTACGTGCAATCATTTATAGTAGGATAGAGGACTCAAATATAGGAAAAAGGTCCATTAAATTGATATTGTAGGGGACGTCTCAGATGTGCAACCCGGACCAGACTACAAAAGAAACAAAGTGAGTTAGAAGCGTGAACTCCGGATTGAATTCTATGGGTCGTCACGTTATTGATCTAAAGTTACATGCGAGAAAGCATGCATGGCCATATCACACGGTGAGCGGGAGGCAGGTTGCCACCTAACCAAGGTGGGAGAGGGAAGCTTTCGGGTTGTGTAGCTGGGGGGGGGAAGGAGGAAGGGAGGGGGGAGGCCGAAAGGAAGCGAGAGGTGGAGTTGGAGAGGAGAGAAGAGGGAGAAGCCATGGATATGGAAGTGGAGAATCTTGGCGATGGAGGAGAGGCAAAGCTAATGACTCCAGCTTCTTCGTCTATCTAGTAATCTAGATTTTTCATCGTCGGTCAATCGCCTTAGCCCTCTAGTCACCTAGTGTTTAATGTGTGGTGTATAATGTTTTGATCTTGCTTTCTTTTCTTCGTCTACATCTATGTTTTGTCTATACTGCCAAAGGATGTTTGGGCTAAGTCCCCCCTCTAGAATGTCACCGTTCACGCACTGCGCAGCAAGGTTTCTTCAAAAACTAAAGTCCGTGGAAAGGTGACTTGCCCGCGCATCTCAAGGAGAATTTTAATCCAAGTAAGGGTGCTCGAGGCCTTGTGATTCTTACAGCTTAGACACAGGTTTTAGCCTTTAGGAGTCATTATTACTTAGGCTTATCTTTATTTTGGTAAATAAAGATTAAGTATTAATGAGCATTAAGTATTTCTTTTTAATACTTTCTTATTTCTTTTATGAAGGAGTACTAACATGTCAGGTTTTGTGCAATTGACATTATTCAATATGAGAGGATTTACTAAAAAGGATTTATGTCCAAAATCGAATAAAAAGAGAAAGACAAATAAACACGTATGAACTCTAATTGAAAACGAAATAATCGAGCTAGAAAATTTAGAGAAGGCAGAGATAGATGAGAGCCTTGGACCTAATGAGGCTTTATGCTTTTATATTTCTATAGTTTTAGTATGTATTAAGCAATCAAGTCATGCAATGTATAGTATGTAAGCAATCTAGCCTCAGGAGCACCACTCCAGTCTCTTGACACGGTCTACAATTCCCCTGGCAGAATGCTTATAGAATCAAGTCATGCAATGTATAGTATGTAAGCAATCTAGTCTCAGGAGCACTCTGGTCTCTTGACACGGTCTACAATTCCCTTGGTAGAATGTTTATAGAATCAAGTCGTGCAATGTATAGTATGTAAGCAATCTAGCCTCAAGAGCACTCCGGTCTCTTGACATGGTCTGCAATTCCCTTGGCAGAATGCTTACAGAATCAAGTCATGCAATGTACAGTATGTAAGCAATCTAGCCTCGGGAGCACTCCAGTCTCTTGATATGGTCTGCAATTCCCCTGGCAGAATGCTTACAGAATCAAGTCGTGCAATGTATAGTATGTAAGCAAATCTAGCCTCGGGAGCACTCCGGTCTCTTAACATAGTCTGGAATTCCCCTGGCAGAATGGTTACAGAATCAAGTCATGCAATGTATAGTATGTAAGCAATCTAGCCTTGGGAGCACTCCGGTCTCTTGACATGGTCTGCAATTCCCCCGACAGAATGCTTAGAGAATCAAGTCATGCAATGTATAGTATGTAAGCAATCTAGCCTCAGGAGCACTTTTGTCTCTTGACACGGTCTGCAATTCCCCCTACAAAATGCTTAGAGAATCAAGTCAATAATTGGAAATACATCTACATGCTCATAAGAATCAAACCGTTTAGTTGTGTGTGTGAGAGAGAGGGAGGGATAGAGAGAGAGAGAGAGAGAGAGAGAGAGAGGGAGAGAGAGAGAGAGAGAGAGAGAGAGAGAGAGAGAGAGAGAGGAGAATCTTACAAAAGCAACTAATTTTGTTTTATGTGTAGAAGGTAACATGGACAAGATGAAGAGTCATAAAAAACGCGTGTTATATGAATATAGATTCAAGGAAGGAATGCAAAAAATATTCTCGAAGTGTCTTTGCATGAGCTTGTTATAAAACACGCAGGAAGATTTGGAAAAGTATTTTGACTTAGGGGAAAGAGGGATGGATAAGCTTTGTGTGGATATTTCCTCTGATGTCATTACCATGATGAAGAATGAAGATCCACAATGGAATATGCAATATGAATTTCAAGATAATTTTTGTGTGAGTATTCGCATAGAACTAGGGAGAGTTAAAAGTGTTTATGAAAAGCGGACAAGCACATTCAATCCTAGAGATACAAATAATAAAGAAGAGTTGATTGATTGGTTTTCCTTAAAGTGGAAGGCAGTTATGAGTTCAAAGAGGGAAGCATTCAATGCCAGTTCTTCAAAAGAATGTGTCAATCCCACAGGATTGAAGATGCCATCTTTGTTTTTTCTTGAGAAGAAGCTCAAGACGATGTTGATGATGCAACATTAATTCTTGATGCTATTGAGGAAATGCACACTAAATCATGTATCTATTATTTACAATTCTTTTTCAATTGAGGAGCACAAGCTATGAGATGAAGATATTCAAAGGAATGATCGACAAAATTGGGGAGCAACTCAAAGGATTGCAAGTAGACAAGTACATTGATCAATGTTTGAGAAAACTTCAAAAAAAAGAAAGAAGTATGAAGGGGACTGAGGCCTATTTGATGATTGTTGCTAATTATATTGATATTTTCTTGTCACCATATTTGATCTTGAAGGAGCGTCTTGGTGCTTGCAGCCAAGGTAGTTTTCTTTTTCAAAATTTGGCGACTATGGTTTCATCACCATCCAACATACACCTTGAAGAAAAATTTCATCAGTAAGGAGGCTTATACGGACTGCATACTTTCTTGTCATTTTGTTGTATTGCTCATAAAGATGTTTCGAGATTTTTATCCTAATCTAAAGTGTCCACTACATCTTATCGGTTTTGATGCTACTAAAATCTATTTTAGTAAAGTTGGAGGCATGATTGGGCAAGAAAGAGCATTTGATCTTGGAGATCTTCTACATAGCATTGGTAGCTTGAATAAAATTGCCATGCATGAGTGTGCTCAAATGGTCTAACTTTCTCTAGGGTTCATAAAAAGCAAGAGCATATATGGAAACATTTGAACAAACAAGAAGGGATGATTGAAGCAAATCTAGGTGACTATGAGAGTGTTTCTTCTGATGAAAAGATGATTGATGCATTGAAGGAGGGCTTACAACACGCTCACATACTATGTGAGTCTTTGGATTTGAAACCTA
Source organism: Dipteris shenzhenensis (assembly GCF_047967505.1). Lineage (NCBI taxonomy): Eukaryota > Viridiplantae > Streptophyta > Polypodiopsida > Gleicheniales > Dipteridaceae > Dipteris > Dipteris shenzhenensis. The sequence goes on along the minus strand of NC_141614.1, from coordinate 27,045,850 downwards.
GCAAGGCTGAAGACTTGAAATGGTGGTTGGCTGGATGCAGGGTCTACATGGTGTAAGCTAGATGCTAAAATGGGAGAAGCTAATGAGAATGATGACTTTGTGGAGCCATGTGGTGAAGAAGAATCTATGGACAAGAATAGCAATGAAAGCAAAGAGGTTATTGTACTTAGTGAGATTAGACATGAAATTGATGACATTTTGAAGGAAACAAGAAACACGCCCCTGAAGAAAAACATTAGCCCCATTGTAGAGGTGGACGAAAAGTTTATTTTCAAGTCAACATTGGTGAGCCAACTCAATGGATGTCCAACCTTGTCAAAAGATAGACTCACAAGGGTAAAGCAAGGTGTTTACTTCAACCATGAAGCAAAAGCACAATCATCAAATGGAAATTTATTTGGCATAGGTTGTGACTGTGCTGTATACTTTCATGATGACACAAAAGGACAAGGAAATCAACACATGAAAAGAAATGGCAAAGCTACAATCATGAGGAAGATGGATGCAACTCATGGTACATGGTACTTAGGAAGAGTTCAAAAGATGAGGAAGAAAGTCGGAGGGAGGTACTATTTTTTGTAAGTCAAGTAATTTAGATAAACTTGAGTGCAAACGTTTTCTAGCTTTATCTCCTTACATTAATCATGCAAAATTCTTGATTCTTGTTGGTGAATAAACAAGGAAATACCGGATGGAGGGTCAAATTTGGAAGCTAAGTGGCCTGTTTTAGGGCCCTCCCTTGGCTATAATATTTACACTATAAACAAGACAATTCCACATCCTCCATGTTATCCAGCTGAGGTCATTCAAGGATCCATCAATGAGGAGGAGAAGTCTGTGTAACGACCTTTAGTCTAGCTATCTCTAGCTGATTTTTTGCCACGTCTAAGTCTAAGGTTTTGATTAAACTCTTGATGACAAGTCTTGGTTGTAACTTGTATCTATTTTTAGATATCAATATGCTTGTACTTTGGATCCAACTCTACCTTTTCATTTGGTACTTTTGATGAAATTTGGCTATAGCTTGTGACCCTTGGTTGTGTGCTAGAGTCTAAATATCAAATTGAGCATCTACAAAATAGACTTTATCTACCAAATTGTGCAATCAATGCAAGTGTGATATGGATCTCATCGAAGCTTGAAACATCCCAAACCTCTAACTAAACCTTCGTGTGAAATTCCATATTGTGCAACAAAAGATGGATTATAAAACTCTAAAGGACTACTAAAGGAAGAATAGACTATATCCAAGAAACTATGCATCCAATGTACAGGTGGTCTATGGCTTCCCTTAAAGATCCACGCATTCCAATTCTATCTACCAAAATAGCTCATTATTTTATTTACATATGGTCTCGAAATTGTGAGGGGCAGCATGGGTCCTTCAAAAGTTTGAATTGAAATATAGTAAAAATGGAATAAAGGGTGCTTTCCAAACTGAAAAATTGTCAGATGCATTAATAATTAAGATCTAAATTCAATAAAGAAGCTATAATATTTCATCATTCTACAAATTTTCCTTTTATATCATATGCATCTAGCATATGGTTTGGAAGTTAGGATATTCAAAAATTTAGAAAAAAGTGATGCAAATACATAAATATGAAAGCATGTAACTTAAAGAAAAGTAAAGCGACATAAATTGAGGATATGGATTGAGTGATAATAAGCTTAATAACTTTGTGCACTTAACATGATTAAAGTAGATGCCTTTATGATGAGATGATAAACACTATCTTTTTCGAATATAGAAAGTGGCATATAGGCAACATGATGCTAGTGCATGCATCATATCGAATATAAACACTTGCACTACATCAACATAATGCTACTACATGCATCATATTTGATATAAAAACTCTCATTAGATCAACACAAGGTTAAAGTTTGGGCCATCTTCTTATAAGTTTGTGCCATTTTATTCATAGTTCAATTCAAGTTACTTCATGCAAATCTCTAGTATGTAGTGACAGTTTGGGAGCATGCAAGGGAAACAAAATTGGATAAGGTGGAGTAAGTACATGAGATTTTGGGAATTGAAAAGATTAAAAGTTGAAAATACGTTCTATTAGGTACTAGTATGGGTGTAAAGCATGCATCTCCGCGACATACAAATTTAATGGTTTTATTCAATTATACAATACAATTTCTCAAAAGTAGCGTCTGTTTCAACTTACACTGAAATGTACAAGAGGAGAGCAAAAAATATAGGCTTCTCAACTTTTAAATTTATTGAAGGGATATAATTATTGATAAAAAAATTCACAGTAGGGGTATATAAATAGATAACATGTGGTTACAGAGGGGTTTTTTAAATACCTTTCGAACGCACGTTGTATAGCTGGCTTATGTAAGGTGGACCCCCCGAGTCTCTCTCCAAGAATGGTTCTCTTCATTCTTACTCTCCTTAGCTCATTCTTTTCTTTGAATGCTCTTCGATTTCCCTTTGCAGCTGCTCTTTCAAGTCTGAATTTATCGACATTTCTTGGTCTTTCTCTGTTCTTTCTCAAACATACAATGTCTTGTACATTTTCGCAGTTTAATGTTAAATTGAAATGTATCCATACATTTTATTGTTCCCATCACCCACAAATCTCAATAGCGTTGTGAGATTAAAAATGGATGGCTCGAATTTCTCAATTGACATTTTGGGTAAATTTTTCCGTCGCACCATAAGTTGATATGTTGGGAGCCTGCTCTTCTCATGTTTTCCTTTTGCTCAAGATTCACAAGTGAAACCTTTACTGTTTTTTGTAGCGTTGCATATTTTTCTTCTAAATCAATATGTAAATGCTGTAGTCGCTTCTTTTGAGGTGCTTCTTCAACAGCATGGTTGCACGCACACATTTTGTGAGGGTTGGTTCTTCATCTTGTCTGCTTTTTATAAAAATCATCTAATCTTTTGCGGTAACCATTCAAATATTTGAAAAAAATGGATTAGTGATGGCGTGGGTTCTTTATCAGAGGCCGCCGTTGAAAGAGATGCGGGATCTATATGAAGAGTTTAATGCAGTGTCTTCTCAATTATTTGAAAGGTCTTTTTTATTTCTCCTTGGACTGACAACTTTTTCCACATTTTAGGAGAGAGATAAAAGAGAAAATAGCGAATTTCTTACATGGCCCCAAAATGAGCTCCCTTTCTTCCTAATGTGGGGGCTAGTATTTGGGCACACTTGGTTGGTTCAAAGACTCGAGAGGAGTGCAAGAAGACTTGCGTGCTATGAATAGGATGTCTCATTTGTGGCCCTAAGTGCATGCTTCGGGAAAAGTTGTCCTCCCTAAAGCAACATGGATCCTCTCCAAGAGAGATGAGGCAGCGGTCAAGGCAGACATTACCTCTTTTCAAACACCCACAAGGTACATGCGTTACTGGAAAGGAGCATTTTCAAAGGACAATAAGCTTAGTGGGCTCAAGTCCCATGATTGGCACAAGGTTTTACAGGTATTCTAAGCTATAGGATTAGTGTATCAATAATCATGTTGCGTTAGTGTAATTATGACTATGTTATATTATTGACAGGTTCATCCTCCCAATTAAAGTGAAAGGGTGCTTACAAGAAGATGTTAGAAATGCTATATTCAAGATCAATGGTATTGTGAGGTATGCTTACTATCAAATCACATTGATTGCATTTTCCTCAATTCAAGCTGAATAATCTGTAGACTGATTATGAATATATCTTACATGGGCATGTGAAATAGGTGGATATCTCAAAAAGAGATCTCCATATGGAGCATCGAGAAGGCTAGGATGGACTCCATCAAAGCCATATGCTTGCTTCAGAAGCACTTTCCCTTGAGCATTATGACAACTCAAGTGCACTTGCTTGTGCACATAGTTGATGAGGTGCCATTGCAGGTACCGTTCATAGTTGGTGGATGTTTTTTCTCGAGTGGGTTATGAAAACTTTGAAGGGATTTGTAAGGCAAATAACAAGACCAGAAGCAAAGCATGGAAGAGGGATGGCTTGTGCAAGAGTCATTAGTATATATCACGGAGTTTCTTACATCCACGGATCTTGATATGCCGCAAGCTTGGCATAACAAGGAGACAGGTTGAGGAGGGTGGCGAGGGTGTGTGTATACCTTCACACTTTGAGAAGGAGTATAGTCTCCCGGATGTACCGGATGATGACGAGGGTATGGTGGACATCATGGATTCTATTTTTAGCGGCACTACATCACATGTACACATGATGTTCGAGTCTGATGCCGTGTACATGGCACCTTTAATAGAGAAGTTACAGGTCTTATTGAGAGGAGTGCAGGTCTTTGATATTTCCAGAGCTCCTAGACATACCAATGACATTTTTGCGTGGAATGCATCGATTCAAAGAGAGTCACGTATGATTGTGCAGGAGTCATGGCTAACTTCACACAAGATAGCCGAGCAAGTGCTTCGAATACTAATCTTCTCTCCTCGCAATTGAATTATTGTGGGACCATACGTGAAATCTATGAAATTGATTTCATACGATTTAGTTTTTCATTCTTGATGTAAAATGGTTTAGAACGATTTACAATGGTCCCCATGCAACAGTGAGGAAAGACAGTAGTGGTTTCTTTGCAATAGACTCCACCAAACTTTGGACCGATGAAAGTGATACTTTTGTTCTTCCCGAGCATTGTGAGCAGGTGCATACTAATTATCTAATTAATTGCAGCTTTCGTTTTAAAAGATAAATTGGCACATGTACTTAAGCATAATTTCATATAATTGATGGCATTTGGCACCCATCTTCAATATAGGTGGTTTATCATTCGGATCGTTCTGATCCAAGATGGTGGTATGTGATCCAAATTGCACCACGAAGTAAGCACATTTTGAATTGAAGATAGAGATGTGGATATGGAGATGCCACTACCAATGCCAGATCCAGATGGATCTAGCAAAGAAGATGAAGATCGAGTGAAGATCAAAATATGAGCCAAGAGGAAGATGTGCATAATGGCATCATATAGGTGGAAGATGGAGATCACAATATTGAGGAAGAATTGACAATCATCAAGAATCACCTGACTTTATTGAAGAAGATGATCAAGTCTTAGGTGAACGTACAATGCCACAGTACGATGATGATATAGGAGATCAACTTGGTATAGGGTTAGAGATAGAGTTGTTTGGCGCACTAGATTTGGCTCAAGATGAAGCCATTGATGTAAACGTTCTTCATTGAATTCTTCATCTCAAACTTGGACATGAATATATGAGCTTCAAACTTGATGTACATGCTCTTGTACTTTTATTCTTTCAAAGGATCAAACATGTATGAAAAGAAAAAAAATTTATCATTGGGAAAAACTATCTTTAAAGGTCGGTATGGAAAAAAATATTCATCGCTATATAATGACCTTCTACAAGTCTGGCAAGTGTCGCTATATAGTGACACTTTTTAAATCCGCTTTGCATACCAATGATTAGCTCCCCACGCACGCTAAACATCCGTGCTTAATCGTTGGAATAAGGCTCGTGTGTAGTAGTGGCAATACATAAATTAGTGCCTATAATACTATCGGCCCAAGATATATCCCAACCGTTGTGCTAATTTTCACCAAAAGTGGATTGAGAAGAAGTAAAAATCCTCCTCTCTCCAAGTGTTGGCCGAGGGGCCTGATCTAGGAAGCGGTTCTTGGTCCTGCATCCTAAACAGGACATGGCCGGGCTAATTGGAATCATGACCTAGATCTAGGTTTTCTCGGATCTCCACATAAAAAGGAGATTGTTTTACCAAAATTTTTAAGAATTCACTTAGCATTTGTTGCATGCATGCATTGAAAGAATCATCTCTACATTGAAAGTAGATAGCTTATAGGAAATCTTCAAACTTTTACATCAATGCATGATAATTCATTTGCATTGTAATTAAAAAAATAAAGAATGCATAGGGTGAGTTATTGTCAGATGCTTGCCTGCTCACTATTGTGTGGCAATGCAGCTCTTTGCTAGTGCCAGGTGATAAAGATTTCCGCACACATAGTATGTTCTACTAGAAAGCATGGCCTCAACTATCAGCACTAAGCGAAAAGTCGAGAAAGAACTAAGTAAAGACGCTCGAGCGCAAGAGAGTGATAAGCATTCGAGATGCCTTTTCTGTTAGGTGTGCAACATGGAGGAGAGTGAGATGGAATCAACCATATCTAGTCTAGAGGGAGTCAACACTATGAAGAGGAGGATTCTTCATAATGCAAAGAGCATTTTGTAGTCTAAAGGTCATGATGACCTTGCCAACCGGGTGCAATGGAAGACAGATGCCATGCTTTGGGTTGACAACTTTATTGGGAAGGCAAAGACCCGCTTCAACAAAGCATGCATTGTAGGACCTACTCTTGTACAAGAGTTTGATGTCTTCAATTTAACACAATGGACGAGTGTATGGGCCAAGCACAAAAGTAGGGTCCTTGCATCAGATTGCTGTGTCGTAGTGGCTAAGAGCTTGGACAAGAACGTTGTAGCAGCTTATGGGAGAGCGACATTCTTGGCCATTGCAGGTGAAGAGCAGCCAACCTCTACATCCTCTCAACCATTGAGAGGTGATGAGGTTCAAAGGGCACAACACGTGGCTAGTTGGCATATGTTATAGAGAGGGAGATACAAGTTGGCGAGAAAATCTGCTCAATCACCTATGGCACTATATTTAAAGTGCGGTTGGTAGGAGCTGCAACGTCGTGGACATGCTAGAAAGAATTACAACCAATATTGGGCTAAGTACACGAGAAGCTAGGAGAGAATAACTCATGCAGATTTTACACCCAGTCCTTGTACGTGTGATCGCAGCAACCCGCCGAGAAGCGCCACTGTGGACCATCACGCCATACTTTAATGGCGGTAGCCTGTTGTAGTTCCTTCAGATTCTGCCAATGGACTAGGACAGTTTCACAAACTACTTCCACCATGTTCTAAGGGGAGGAGTGGATCTAATGGCCACGGCAGTCCAAGCTACATTGGAGAAGGAAGATATTGCCCGAATCAATGTCTTTTGTGGGAATCTCCTCCAAAGGCTACACGCTGGAAGGTAGATGCACATAGACCTACACCCGGGCGATATGGCATGCATGCAACCAAAATTTCGAGTAAAGAATGTTCTGGAATGGTATTCCACCTAAAGTGCGAGAAGCAACTGAGTTTCGTTATGATCGTTGAAGAGACCTAAGGTCCGCAGATGATGAGCATTTAGCGAATTAAACGATAATGCACGTAATAGTCTAGCTTGTATTGGCCTCTACCATTGTGAATCTTGTCACCTTGTCAATTAGATGAGTTCGTGTGGCTTTAACTTGTCCCTCTCCTTCATCAATTCCAATCATGAAAGAGGGGGACTTGCGGTTGAAATAATAATTTTTTGTTTGGGATCTTACAGGAAAGAGTAATTATCACAAGTCATTTTGGGTTTCCTTTGCTTGCAACGAAGCTCCAGCGAGAGCGAGAGATAGATAGTCTGCTCACCAATTGATTTAGCTCGGGCGTATGCACGGAAGCTTTTATTAGGAGCATGAAACATCTTTTAGTTTATTAGTCTCAAGGTTACAGTGCAAAGAATCATACGAATTAGGAAAGCCACTGCGTGAAAACCTCATTCCGTCTGACTCTTCCGCTGCAGCTCGGTTTGCAACTTCACTGTCACAGACGGTTATTTTACTCGACTTGGCGTTCATTTCGGTAACCATTGTTTACCGTCGATAAAGCCAATGGTGAGGAATGGCTTGGCCTGGAAGGTTGTGAGCTTTTTGGACCATGCAACTCTGCCCGTTTCGTTGGCTCCCGGGCCAAAGCATTTGTATTCGCCGTAGTAGACCCGCCTGTCAAGAAGGCAGAAAGGAGAGTACGGTCAGCGTGATAATGGTCTTCTCCGCATAGTTGTGGTGAACTAAACATGAAATTTTCCATAGATTGGAGATCTGGATATACTTTTGGTTTGCAGGAATGTTCCAGTCATTCCAGCCTTGAGGGACTATAATGTTGTCGAAGTATGTGTACGAGTAGATGATCCTGGAGTATTGTCCCCAGGCTCTTCCCAAGTAAATGGACCCAGATCCAGTGACAACACAATACACAAAAGAGTAACCGGTGTTTTCACTGGGTGTCATTCTCTTCTGGGCGGCAATAGATCCGAAAGGCGCGGCGATAGAGTGCAGATGGCATTTCTGTGATGGGCATGAATGCAAAAGCTTAACCTTGTTATCCACAACGAAATAACAAAAGAACAGCATTTTGTTACTGCACGAAAGAAATCACAGAGCTGATTACAATGCAACTTACAACAAAGAGCGAGCGCGCATCGCCAAAGATGAAGTCAATTGAGCCTTCAATGTAACACCTATAGTAGTAGTGACGCCCCGCCCGATCATAGAGTGTATCTTGTGCGCCAAAGAAACCACATCGGTAGAACGCACCTTTGTCACCGTCGATGAGCAATGCAACAGCCTGCTGCCCTACTGCTCCCGCCGCGGGAGCTGGAGCTGTGTTCTGGATGACAAAATTCAGAAGAACTCTGATTAAGGTTTACCATGAAGAAGATCCTATAAGTAATGCACAATGGAGGACGAAATACCAGTGCAAAATCATGGACGGTACTGTGCAGATAAGAACGTAGATATCGGATTGGATTACAATGTAGGTCTTCTTTTTTCTTACCCTAAACGATATATCGAGAGCAATGAAGTCGTCTGCATGAATCGCCACAGAAGCACTGCCAAAGGTGCCCAGAGGTTTTCCATTCTTGCCTTTTGTAGACGCCGTGTCGCCCCATTCAATGTACGTTAGGGAAGAACTATCTCCTTTTAATGTGATGAATGGCTTACTGGCTGGTATCAAGACCTTTTCTCTGCACAACGAAGGCAAGATGTATCGTAAAACCCACTGTATCGAGATTACCATGCGATATGAAACCGCGCTCGTTCTCGATTTTGCAACTGACCTGTATATACCCTTCTTGACGTAAATAATCACGCGCTGCTTGTTGTTTTGGGGCACTGCGTCGATGGCTGCTTGGACGGTCTTGAACTTGCCAGATCCATCCTTGGCGACGACATACAGTGGCGGAGACGAGGCCGCTTTCGGGGTCTCAGCGAGCTTCCGATCGGCTAATTTCTTCTTGAACTGCTTACTCTTCACCCATTTGTCGAAGACCTCGTCCCTGTAGAGATGGGGACGGGAGGGAAGCTGGTGGACCTTAACGACGGGGCAAGTTTTACCGATTTTGTCGATCCAATCGTCGAGGCTGGGTGGAGGCGATGAGCAGATGGAAACGGAGGCAAGGGAGAGCAAGAGGACAGAGGGGAGGAGGAAGGAGAGCTGCATGGTGGGTGGTGTATCAGCTCTGATGAAGAGATCAGAGCTGAAGATGGGAGGAGGAGGTGGCGAAAGGAAGGCGATGTATATATTGAAATGCGAGTGAACTGTTAAGGGAAAGATGCACGAGACGTGCAAGGCTTGCCTCGAGAGACTTTGCTGTATTTGAACAATCGTGCAACCTTGCTTCGTGAGACTTTCTTTGTATGTCAACAATTCGTGCACCTCACATGCCTCCTTGATCCCTCTTGCACTCGCTTTGCCAACGCTCATGGCCTCGCATCCCCATCGTCCTCTCACTGCCCTCGCCACATGGGCACCGAGTCCACTAGCCTAGACCCAATTCCCGAACCACCCCTACTTTGGAGTCCCCCCCATCACAAAATTAAGAATGTACATCCAAAGTAGAAAGGCCGTAGGGTGTCTACCTGCCCTAGTGCAACGGTTGCCCTTATTCGTATCTTGCTCAAAGAGCATAGGTCCTAGATAATGTGCCCCTTGTAGTTGACCATCGGTATGTGAGTTTAAAACAATAAATTTAAAGAAAAGAATGCATGCGCACATAATGAAAAGAGGTCTAATAGGGCCTCCGGTATGCGAGTTTAAAAAGTAAGAAATTAAAAAAAAAGAATGCATGGGCACATAATGAAAATAGTGCTAAAATTAAGAGTCTTTTCATGCCTCTTGCACATCGCTCATGGCCCACCATCTCGACTTTTCTTTCCCATTATGAAAAAATTAAGAATATACATCCCCACCCAAATGCACAGTTAGCCCAGCAAAAATCCTCAAGGGTCCACACAAGAAAAAAATATCTTGACCACATGCGTTTGACTTTTTAAATTATGTTTTTAACATAAATATATTTACAAAGGTGTATCATCTAAAACCTTTTGAAAAGAGCTACCAAATATTTTTATAGGAAATGGGTTCCTTTTAATCAAACAATCATGTTCTTAACATAAATATATTTACAAAGGGGTATAATAAAATATATTTTTTAAAAAAGATATAAAATATTTGTATAGAAAAGGGTTTCTTTTAATCTTACCATCATGTTTTTAATGGAAATATATTTATAGAGGCATGTCACATAACACAAGTATTAGAAGTTACAAAATATTTGTATTAGAAATGTATCTATTAACACTACAAGACACGGGCCTCTTTTCAATGCTGTCTACTGACGCTCCGCGCGCGCGAGCACGAAAATTATTGGTATGGTTGGCGGGTGAGGGAGGTGTCGGTATAGACGACAAAATTATCGATACAATTGGCGGGCGGGGAGGTGTTGGTATAGATGACAAGATGCTAATCGGTATGCGGGTCGGTATACGCATTGCTATAGGTGTCGGTACATACCAATGCCTATATCAGCATGCATATTACTCTAACACTGTTGCTGACACCAACTCTAGGTTAAATTTTCCATACCAACTTTTTTTCAGTCCAAGGGGACCCAAAATATTTTTTTACCACAAGTTTGGTTAAAAAATATAAGAGTTTGTACACTGAAATTGAGATCAAAGCACCAAGTCATATACTGATAGTGAACTTAACATATAAATGTACAAAATGCGGTCCAAAGACATGAAGTCCCCTTGATGTCAAAATAATTAATAGGTAGCATTTACATTGACAGCTTTGTCTTGAGCCAATTCTTGCACGCCAAATAAGTCTATCTCTAAGTTTACATACAAAAAGAGCTGAGTGCGACGAAGAATGGTTCATGATGGTTTCGGCTACCAAGCGTAGGCTTGGGACGAAGTACCCAAGATGGTCTAACTCAAAGGCGAGGGAGGAGCCAGATATGAAGGACAAGAACCCTAGCGGTGAAGTGGCTCGAGAAACGGGCACTGGACAAGACGCAAGCTTTCATGAACATAGGGCAGATGCAAGCCCCCGACAAGTCCCAACATATGCAGAGAAGCTGGCTCAATAGCTTAGTGACGGATTTTCTGAGCTGGACGACGAATTGGCTAGGAAGCTCATCGGAGCAGAAGCTGACTCGAGGGCTTGGGAAGCGGAGAGCAAGCCATGGTATGAGTTTGGAAAGAGACACGTAGTATCAATTTAAGCTTGAATTGGAGGACCTTAAACCTGAGCTTACAAGATTGGTGAAAGGAGGTCTATACCTCTTCTTCACACGGAGGGTACCATTGCTGGTGGAACTGAAAGAGTTCATCTCATTCGAATGCGACATCCCTGCATTGGGTCTTAGGGACGAACTGGTAGGTAGGACTCTCATGTTCTCCGGAGCGACTGTGCTTGTTATACCTTGGAGCCCGTCCTTCAACATCGAGGAATTCCTATACCATGAATGCCCAGTATGGGTGGACTTTCCCAACCTTCCGGCATTGTTTAAGGAATCGGTGGAACAGATTGATGCAGCGCTGGGGAGAGTCCTATTGGTCCCTCCACCATCTAAGTCTCTCGCAGGCCTCAAAAAAGCCTGGATCCTTAGGGATCGTGGTCAAGACCCTCCTGAATTTGTGGAGATTGATCTCCCAAATAGGAAGAAGGTTGCACAATAGGTTCTGTTTGGCGCCTTTCCCAACTCATGCTACATCTGCATGGCGACTACCCACTTAGGAACTGTCCACGAAAGGCATCGAACACTAAGCTAGCACAGGGTGAGCAAAGCAGCGCACAGCAGCAGTCATCACAGAAAGAGGTTTGGATTGGAGACAAGTCAATGGCCGGAGTTAACAAGCCTCTACAAAAGGCGGGAGAACAGGACGCCGCTAAGGTGTCACAGAAGTGGCTCCTACAGAACCTAATGCAAAAGAACCCTGGAAACGGGTCGGTCTCAACAAAAGGATGGTGGTCATTGAGGACAAAGAGGCACCAGTTCCAGCAACTGCCCCGCTCCCAGCAACATCGCCGATCACTTGGAGGACCAAACACGGTCGTTGAACTGCTGGAGACCCGCAAGTTGGAGATGTCTAAGGAGAAAGGTGATGCCCACCCAAGCATACAGTCTTCCCCGAGCAAGGATAAGGCAAGGGGGGCTCGAGCCCCCTGGTGGTGGATGTGGAGATGGTGGAGGAAAACCAAAGGAAGAGGCCTGAGGAAAAGCAGCCAGCCAGGAAACCCCTGGAATCACTCAACCGAATTGCAGGTGGCACAAGATCACTCTCAAAGCGGATCAAAGAGGTGGCACGTTCAATGGGCCAGGGGAAAGAGAACCATTTCGGCCTTCTCAAGGATGCTTACAGAGCCTTGGCAAGCCATTAACGTAGCCCCACGATTGAAGAACAGAGGGTTGAGATGGATTTCTCTGCTGTCATGGAACATTAGGGGGTGTTGCCTGCCATCAAGGCAACGGGGATGTATGTCAGTAATCGGTAAGTATAATCCCGATATTGTGTTACTTCAAGAGCTTAAATGTGGAGAAAGTGATCACTTTTGGTTCTCCTTAGCTAGAGCAGGGTATGTGGTGTTTACTTCTACTTCCACAGATTTTTGAACATAAGAAATCCCTCAAAAGCTTTTCCGAGATACCACAAGCTAAGTTAGAATCATTCTCTACAACTTTATCAATAACAACGAGATTCTCTTCCTCTCATATCCATTCCGAACCAAGGATCACGAGTTGCTAATCCGGCCAATAGCCCTAAGATATGCATAAGTATAGCGAATTCCTTAATTGTTGAATCAGTTATTAAAGGTTCCAAATACTAGTTATACAAGTGGTAAAACCTCTTCTTCAGTGTATTACTAGCAATAAATGAGGGATCTGTAGGGGAAGTATCTATCAAACCACTAGTTGCCCGATAAGAGGACGAGGAGGGATTGCAATTTTAGCGAAGACAAATCTGGGAGCAACAGAGCTGTTTAGAGATGACAAGGGTTGGTTTATTATAGTGAGTATGTGTGCCCAAATAGAAGCCCAAACCTTCTTGAAGATATGCATGGGATCCAAGCAATGACTGATTTGTAACTGACCCCAATATGGAATCTCGTGAAAGATTGACATCCATTCAATACCAAGATGTAGGCGCTCCTCACTATGTTCTTTGGTATGGAATACATCAAATGTCAAATATATATTTTTGGTTGCAAGTAATACCTGAGTCAATAGCTTTGTATTATCTTAATTGTTCTATTTACAATGTCCTTGCATTGAATTTTGTTTTTGCTCCTTTAAAGTATCTGCAAAAATAAATTTTTAGCAATATGTAAATGTAATATGCAAATGTAAAGAGAATCAAATTAAGAGAAACACAGGGTGGTCAAATTAGGAGAAACATAGGGTGGAAACCAACTTACTTTCCTGTTGTTCAAAATGAATAAAAATTCTTTATGGATATTTTCTCAGTCTCTATAATAATGTCATTGCGTAACTGATAGAGAGTGCAGCATTGTCCCAGTGAGATGGATGTTAGAATGATGTCATTCTCAATAACATTGATTTCAATTATTAGACCTGATGACCTCTCGTCTTGGTCCATTGCCACAAGTTTTGTGCCTATCATCCTGCTGTGTTTATAGTAAAAAGAGAAAATAAAGTTTTGCGAGACAATCATGTACTTAATGTTGATGGAGTTATGAGCAACCTCACAATACACATTGTTGGCCACCATTCTATCCCAACCATCACTACTACACATGGCCCCTATTGCGACGCTTAAGTACCGACATTTAGCGTGTGCGGGGCACTAATCATCGGTATTGGAAGCGGATTCGTTAAGGGTCGCTATATAGTGACTTTAGGCAAACGTCGCTATATAGCGATGTTTGCCTAAAGTCACTATATAGCGACCCTTATCAGATTGTGAATGGTCATTATATAGTGACACTAAGAGAGTCTCATATAGCGATGTTGTACACAGAGTGTTTTTTCCCATTCCAACCTTAAAAGATAGTTTTTCCCAATGATAAATTGTTTTTCATTTTCATACATGTTTGATCCTTTGAGAGAATAAAAGTACAAGAGCATGTACATCAAGCCTTTGAAGTGTTGGGGTAAGTATGATCAAGGGCTTGCTCTATGGTGCATGTGTGCATCTAGGGGAGTCACATGTGTGTGTGTGTGTTGTAAAGGCACATCAAGTGCTATGATGTATCTAGTGTGTGACCTAAGTGATGATGTAAGACAAAGGCAATCCCACTAATGTAGGGATTGATTCCCACTGATGTAGGGGCTGATCTCCACTTATGTAGGGAAGGTATTACCTTCTCCCCCTTTCTATAAGAGAGACTAGTCCTCTCTCTCACAATCATAATAGAGAACTATCATCTTTCTTTCATTGTGCTCTCACACCTCTTGCAAGATGCATCTATTCTATCCTACGGGATTCTACAAATGGTATCAAAGCTTTAGGTTCTAGATCTAGCCTAGTCTAGCATTAGATGCTATCTCTAGCATAAAACTACTAGTTTCTCAAAACTTCATCTTCTCCATTTTCCTCCTTCTTCCCCAAATCTTTGAGAGCTCTGTTGTCTGCATTCAAGCAACCATTGCCCAAACCCTTTGAGTTGCAAACTCCTCACATATGGATGCACTTCTAGCTGTAAGCATTCAGAGAAATTTTGATTGTATGCGCAACGCCAACACTCACACTCCTTGATGAACTTTCATGCAATGCCGCCTCTGTACTTAACTATTTGCAAATTCCTCTAAGCACGTGCTAGACAACACTAAGGGCAAGCTGTTGTTGAAATCTGAGCTCGTTTGGAAAAGAGATGGAGGAGAAAACACCAAAAAACAAGTCAATTTTCTCAAGTATCTATAGGGTGACCTAGTGCAACATTTCTCCCCTCCTTGCTGGTAGCCCTTCTCTGGTATAAGGCCCTTCTTCTTGCATATAAATCCCCTTGAATAGAGCTATGAGCTATGAGAATTGCACCCTCCAAGTTTTGGTCTCTGTTTTGGACAGTTTTGACAATGTTGTGAGTTTGATGCTACATTAGATGCTACTTTAGCATTTCTGATGTTTTAAAGTGTTGAATAGCATCAGTAAAATTGTGGCTACAACTTTCCTTTAAGTTGCTATACCTGGATTTGCTTGGAATACTTTCATTTATAAGCCACCTCTATGAAGCATGCAAGTGAAAGCATCATTTCCATTATGTTTTGTAGTATGGAATTTGGTTGCAAGCCTTTGCTACTCTAAATGCTTGTATTTTGAAGCTCTTCAACTCTTTCTAGCCTTGTAAGAGAGTAGACACTGCCCATTTTGGGTTAGACCCTCTCATGGCTACCTTCTTGAATATGGATAAGTTCAATGGTAAAGGCTTTCATACATGGTAGATGAAGATTAAGTTTCCATGGATGAGGGAAAACCTCTAAAGGCTTGTCAAACCTACTTCAACTTCTTCTTCAACAACCTCTAATGCTAGAGAATCCTCAACTCCGACACGCCTGGCAAGAGATCCTGCTAGAGAGGAGAAAGCCTATGGCATCATTGCTCTTGGCTTACGAGATGACTATATTCATCACATCTTTGATTTAGAGTCTCTTTCTGAAGCTTGGCAAAAGCTTAACATTATTTTTGGTGCTAGATCTCACATCTCAAAATTGTCACTTAAGATTGCTTTCTTTGAATTGAAGATGGCTAGTGGCACTCCTTTGGCTACCCATGTCAATCATATGTGGAGTCTCATGACTCAACTTGCTTCTATCAACTCTCTAATCACTACAGATGATGCAATGGCAGTGTTTCTCAAAAGTATGCTTGAAGATTATGATCATGTTGTTGCCACTTTGAAAAATCTTCCTAATCCTACTCTTGAAGGTCTTATTACTGCTCTTCAAGAAGAAGAAAGGCACATGGAACTCTGGAGAGGCAATGACAAAGCCTATGCCATAAAAATTCAAAAGGGCAAGTTTTCACCTTGCAAACATTGTGGGAAGACTAATCACCTCTCAAAAGATTGCTTGAGGATCAATCCATGCAAACATTGTGTCACCATGAAAAGTATTGTAAAGCCAAAAAGAAAGAAACTACAAAGTCAAAAACTGCCAATCTACTTTCATTTGATGAGCCTCCACAAGATGAAGACTATGCTTTTTAGGCACTTTGTCTTTTTTGTTTATCATCACTTGGTCAAATTTTGAGGTTCTCTGCCTGGAGTAGTACTCCAAAAAGAATATGTTATGTAAATCACCTCTGGTCACCATATGATGTAGACCATGTGATATGTGTTTTGACTATCCCATTTCTGTGAACCTCACACCCTTGGGAACCCTTGCTAGCATGAGATCCTAGCCATAGATTTATCCTTGACCACCATGAGATGGCATGAGAAACTATGAGACTAGATGTATCCTTGACACTGCAAGAGGCAACCCCTTGAGGGGGGGTATGTTGGGGTAAGTATGATCAAGGGCTTGCTCTATGGTGCATGTGTGCATCTAGGGGAGTCACATGTGTGTTTGTGTGTTTTGTAAAGGCACATCAAGTGCTATGATGTGTCTAGTGTGTGACCTAAGTGATGATGTAAGACAAAGGCAATCCCACTGATGTAGGGATTGATTCCCATTGATGTAGGGGCTGATTGCCACTTTTGTAGGGAAGGTATTACCTTCTCCCCCTTTCTATAAGAGAGAGTCCTCTCTCTCACAATCATAATAGAGAACTATCATCTTTCTTTCATTGTGCTCTCACACCTCTTGCAAGATGCATCTATTCTATCCTACGGGATTCTACATGAAGCTCATATATTCATGTCCAAGTTTGAGATGAAAAAAATCAATGAAGAGCATTCACATCAACAGCTTCATCTTGAGCCAAGTCTAATGCACCAAACAAGTCTATCTGTAACTCTATACCGAGTTGATCTGCTATATCATCATCGTACTCTAGCATCGTACGTTCACCTAAACTTGATCATCTTCTTCAATAAAGTGTGGTGATTCTTGATGATGATCATCTTCTTCCTCAATATCGTGATCTCCATCTTCCTCCCATACGATGTCATTATGCACATCTTTCTCTTGGCTCATATTGTGATCTTCATCTTCTTCGCTCGATCCATCTAGATCAATTGGATTCGGCATTGGTAGTGGCATCTCCATATCCACATCTCTATCTTCAAAAATTTTCTTACTTCTCGGTGCAACTTGGATGACGTACCACCATCTTGGATCAGAACGATCCGGATGAAAAACCACCTATATTGAAGATGGGTGCCAAATGCCATCAATTATATATATGGAATTTTGCTTAAGTACATGTATGGATGGATCTTTAAAAATGAAATCTTCGATTAATTAAATCATTAGTATGCACCAGCTCACAGTGCTCGGGAAGAATAAAAGTATCACTTTCATCGGTCCAAAGTTTGGTGGAGTCTATTGCAAAGAAACTTGCTACTGTCTTTTCTCACTGTCGTATGGGGACCGTTGGAAATAGTTCTAAACCATTTTACATCAAGAATGAGAATACTAAATTGTCTGAAATCAATTTCATAGATTTCACGTTGGTTCCACAATAATCCAACTATGAGGAGAGAAGATTGGTATCCAAAGCACTTGCTCAGCTATCTTTTGTGAAGTTAGCCATGACTCCACAATCATACGTGACTTTCTTTGAATTGATGCGTTTCACATGAAAATGTCGTCCATATGACGATAATGCACTATAATTTTTGTACTGTAAAAGAGCATCGTTAAAATAATGAAGATGCATCTATTTTATAGTGTATATTGCCATAACTAATTACATAATTACGTCAAGAGGTAACAAACTTATATGCATCATACATCCAAATGATAACTATCACTCGCGCTCGTTTATTGTCTCTCCATCGCATTTGGCTTTACGTAGAGCGAGTTGTAGCCAATCAGGTGACATGTGAGTGGGAGAAAGGCGAGATCCCATGGATATGGTTACGATCGCCTGTACATTACTCTGAATCTCGTCCTTGCATTTATTCTTTTTGCTTTGGCCACTTCATATCTCTCAATCCACTTATGCATCTCATTGCTATTGAGGATACAAAACTTATTGAATTTCTCCATTTGCTCTTCGCTCATCTTTCTTTCAATCCCTTTTCTTTAGGGAACTTGTTTGTCGTGTTTACTTTTCTATGTGGCATGGGATAGCAGGGAATCCAAATGTTGTATGGTGGCAACATGACGAAGAGGGTTCAATTTTAGGGAAGACTATCAAGGATTTGGGCAGTCCATTAAACATTCAAGTAGGGGCATGTAAAACCAGACAAAAATATGGAAATATGAGAAAGCAAAATTCAGAAAAGCAGAAATGCAAAAAGATGGAAATGTAGAAGAAAGTGGAAGAAGAAGAGGGAAAGAGAGGAAAAGAGTGGAGAGAAAGAGACAAAGAGAGGAAAGCAGAGAGGAGGGGAAGAAAGGAGAGAAAGAGAGAAAGAATGAGAGAAAGAAAGAGAGGAAAAGAGTGGAGAGAAATAGATGAAAGAAGAGAGGAGGGAAAGAAAGTGAGAGATCTCAACAACTGAAGGGGAATGGAAGAGGGTGAGAGAAAGGGAGAGCCAGAAGAAAGAGTCACACAAGTTTTGGTGAGTGCAAAACACCCCAATCTTCTATGTCATCCATATATATATGCATTTGAGTATTGTACATAACCAGGGTTAAGATATAGTGGCATTTAACCCCCACAACCTCCCACTTAAAGGACAATGTGCCTTTAAGGGAGAACAACCAATGAGCATACTATCCAATGCCCATCAATACATGACAATACTCAAACTATTGACTAGGTATACTCTTTGTCAGCATATCTGTAGGGTTATCACTTGTATGAACCTTGACAAGCTCTATGCGCTTGTCCTCAAGTGCCTCCCTGATAAAATGGTATGTGACCTCAATGTTTTTGGTCTTTGCATGAAAGACCGGATTCCTTGCTAGCTAAATAGCACTCATGGAATCACTATGCATTGTCGGTACACCTGTATGAATCCCCAAATCTCTCACTAGCCGATTAGGCCATATAGCCTCCTTGCAACCCTCTGTGGCTACAACATACTCGGCCTCTGTGGTAGACAAAGCAACGCACTTGTGTGCGCGAGACATCCACGACATTGCACCACCTGCAAAGGTGAACACATAGCCAAAAGTGGATCTCCTGCTATCCACATGCCTTGCATAGTCTGAAATTGTGTACCCAAATACACGTATCTCTCCTCTGCCAAAGTAGATACACACCTCCTTGGTACCCTTCATGTACCTCATGATGCACTTAACTACCTCCCAATGCTTCTTTCCTAGATAAGCCATACACCGGCTAACAACTCCCACTACAAATGTAATGCGTGGTCTAGTAGCTATCATAGCATACATAAGACTCCCAACCGTTGATGTATAAGGAACCTTGGCCATCATGGCCCCCTCCTCATCTAATTTGGGATTATCTACCTGACTCAGTTTCACATATGAAGGCAATGGAGTACTTAATGCCTTCCCTCCCTCCATATTGAAATGCTGTAGCACTTTTGTAACATACTCCTTCTGTGAAAGCCAAAGGAGTTTCCTACTCTAGTCACACATGATGCGCATACCAAGAATATGACCTGCAGGTCCCAAATCCTTCATGTCAAAGGCCTTATGCAACTTGGACTTCAATGCATCAAGCTCATAAGTATTCTTGCTAGCCAATAACATATCATCCACATAAAGTGCCAAGAGTATTAGGCTATTATCCTTAGCCCTTTTAGTGTAGAGGCAGTGATCAATCTCACTTCTTTTGAAACCCTGGGACTAAATGAAAGCATCAAACTTGTGATACCATTCTCTAGGCGCTTGCTTAAGGCGATAGATACTCTTTTTCAGCTTGCAAACCAAATGCCCTTTGCCCTTTTCTTAAAGCCTTCTGGCTGTACCATGTAAGTTTCCTCATGCATATCCCCATGCAAGAAAGCTATCTTGACATCCACTTGTATAAGCTCAATGTCCTCTATTGTTGCCACAAGTCCAAGTACATATCTAAGTGTGGTCATCTTCACAACTAGAGAGAATATCTCATCAAAGTCCACACCCTTCTCTTGCTTGAACCATTTAGCAACCAAACGGGCCTTGTACTTAGGCACATCATCACCTGTGACCTTTATCTTGTAGACTCATTTACATGGCAATGCTTTCTTTTCATGTGGTAAAGAAACCAAGTCCCAAGTCTTATTCTTTATGAGTGAACTCATCTTTGATTGCATAGCATACTCCCACTTGTGTTGATCCTCGCACATCATAGCCTCCCTGCAGCAAGAAGGCTCCCCACAATCAGTAAGCATCATGTAGTCTACCCTTGGAACAAATCTCTCAAGCGGTCTAAACACACTAGATGTTCTTCTCAAGGGAATTTCAGCTTGCTATCCCACCTGCATATCAGCCACATTTGGCTCATCATTTCTACCAATAGATGATCCATCATTTTCTCTCGATTGTGTACTTGTAAGAGTACCTGGTGGCACCATTTCGTGCACATTTGGTGCATGGATAGCTTACTGTCTATCAACATATGTAGGTGGATTCACATCTCAGAAAGTGATTCTCCTCATTTTCACATCCCTCATGGGTGTCTTATGCATCTTCTTCTCATTGAAGACCACATCATGGCTTCGTATGATTTTCTTGGCTTCTAGATCCCAAAGACGATAGCCCATCTCTCCACTTTCACCATGCATTTCCTAGACTTAGGTTCTAGCTACTTTCGAAGTGCTTTTGGCACATGTGCATATGCCTCACACCCAAATATATGCAAATGAGAATAAGAGGGCTTCTTGCCACTCTATGCCTCTTTAGGAATACCACCATTCAAACTCTTGTTAGGTGATCTATTGATCAAATGCACTAAGTTGTCTTCATTGCCTCAGCCCAAAAACCACCAGAAAGACTTCCATTGGAAAGCATACATTGCAACCTTTCCTGAATGGTGTGGTTCATCTATTTTGCAACTGGATTCTACTCTAGGGTACGAGGGGACGTGAGCTCCCTGTTGATCCCACGTGTATCACAAAAATGCTGAAAGTCATGAGAGATATACTCTCCACCATTATCAATTTGTAGGCATTTAAGAATTCTACTTGACTGATTTTCAGCCAAAGCCAACCATTTTTGAAATACTTGGAACACATCACTCTTTCGAGCTATAGCATAATCCCACACTTTCCTAGTTGCATCATCAATGAATTTCACATAGTATTCAACCCGCCTAATTACCATGTAGGCATGGAACCACATACGCTTGAATGCACCAAATCAAGCCTTTCAAGCTCTTTCTTTCCCCTTCTTTTATGGGCTGATTTAATATGCTTCCCATAGAGATAGTGCTCACAAAATTCAAAATCAAAAAAACTCAAATGCAGTATATAACCCAAACGGCATAAGAGTTTCATTCCATTCTGGCTCATGTGCCCCAACCGGCAATGCCACAAAGAAGTACTAGTTTGATTAGTTATTGCAACAACATGATCAGACATAATGTCCCACACTTGGCACCCCTTGCCAAAACCATAGAGAACTTTTGAGTTTTCCAACTCTCAAAGCCAAATGTGGTCTGAAAACCAGCATCATCTAGTTGACCTGCTGAAATAATTCTCTTGGTCAGCTTAGGCACATGTCTCACATTTTTCAAAACAAATGCAGAACCATTTGCAAAAGAAAACTTTATGTCACCTGCTCCCACTATGTCATATGCATAGTTATTTCCAAGATGCACACAACTTGTCTTTCCACTGTCATAAGTGGAGAACCATTCCCTATGGGGAGTAACATGGAATGAAGCACCAAAATTCAAAATCCAATCCTGGGAATATGCATCATTGAAAGTGGTAAGCAAGTATGCAGGTAGACTAGACATCAAGAGAATGTCATTGTCACTATCATCAATGACTGCATTAATCTCCTCGATCTTCATCTTTCCTTTGTCCTCCATTGGACTCTCTTCCTTCTTATTTGCACCCCAATTTGCATTCTTTTTCTTATCCTTTTGCTCTCTTTTCAGCTTGTAGCAATCCTTTTTCATGTGGCCCTTCTTGCCACAGTGGTGACACTCAATGTTCCATGCCCTGGATTTGCTACGAGACTTCCCTCTTTCTTGAGACTTCCCCTTGAACTTTGATCGGCCCCTTTGCACATTTAAGGATGCATCCTACTTGCTGCCATACATAGACTTTCTTCTAATCTCCTCAGCCAACAAGCTACCCACAACATCATCAAACTTCAGTAGTCCACCACGTGCAGAGTTATTGACAGCTGTACAGAAGGTATCCATGAGGATGGCAATGAACATAAGAGAAATATTGCCTTATTCTCCACATAAAAATTCATCTTTTGAGCATGAAGCTGGCTAAAAATAATATTGAATTCATTCAAGTGAGAAGCAATGGAGACCCTATCCTTCATTTGCAGCTCAAACAACCTCTTCAGGAGGTAAACTTTATTAGAGGCAGTTTCCTTCTCATAGATGGCACATGATTTCTTCCACAAATCTTCCGTAGTCTGCTCATTTACTACTATGAAATAAAATAACTCTACAAGATGAAGTCTAATAATAGACTTTGCTAATGCATCCAACTCAATCCAATCATCCTCAGACATATCTGTAGGCTTAGCCTCAACCCTTGCTAAGGGTTTAATCTGCTTCTTTTGGATAAGCACATCCCTTATTTGTTCTTTACACAAAGAAAAGTTTGTCCCATCAAAATTTTTAATGCTCAAAAACTCCTTTTTAGACATGGAAGAGGATGCCATGATACCAATGAAACGAAATCCCAAATGCTAGTACCTACAAGATAGAAATCACACCAAATACTAGGTGCACCCAATATGTCTGCCTTAATGAAGGATAGTGTCACCAAAACTCAAGGCTCAAAGCATCAAAATGGATCTAACTCATGTGCATATACTATGCATGCATATGAGCAAATCTGGCCCAAAAGAAAATGTTAACCCACAAGGACAAAAAAATGGCAAATATAATGCCAATAAGAGCCAACTGCCTCAAGCATAGACACCATCCATGGGCATAAGCATCAATAATGTCTCATCCAAGAGATCATAGCACAACCTATGCATCCACTGCAATATGTCAAAGCTGTCCCTCAGCATAAAGTAGCATCTATGTGCTAAACGTCCATTAATAAAGCATCCCACAAGACAATCTTGGCCTACTAGCACATCCAACAAGGATCACAATGCATCCAAATGGCCTATAAAGCATCCATTACAACCCAATGCAAATAAAAAATGAGCTCACATGGCTCAGACTACAACCATAGTGATGTGCATAGGGTACATCCAAGGAATCATAGCCCCACAGCAATGACCGCTAGTGAAAATAGAACCTGGGATGTCTCAAAACATGGACATCACTACATAATTGAACTCAACAAGGCAATATGCAAATATCTCTCTTCTGCCACAACTCCAAAATCTCATCCAAGGATGGAGTAAGAGCTAGTCAACCCTTGCATTTACTTGCAAAAATGAACCTTAAGAAGCTTAGCCTTAGCCCAAATGCCACATGGCAACCAATGAGAAGGTCTTGGAAACTTTGAGAAATTTCCTTCAAAGAGATGACGAAAAAACACGGAGAATCACAACTCCCTTGATTCTTCACGGAATGGCAAGCAGCTTTGTAGACATATGTTTTAGGAAGTCCTAGATCCAATGGGATAGACAACTCTACAAATGGAGGCCCAGATGTTGAGTTTCCACTCACATAGGAAATGGCTAAGGGAAGATGTTGGAGTAGACAGAGCTTCACTACATCTCTAGAACTTCATGAAACCGGAAGTAGCTTCATAGGTAGAAGTTTTGGATTGCTATAAATCTACTGGGAGGGTTTGAACTACAAATGGTGGCCTCGATATGGAGATCCAACACACGAAATCCACGCAGGAAATTGAGTTTTGTCACTTTTTGTAGGAGTTGTAACTTTTCACTAAAAACTCGGATGACAGAGCTGTTGAAACAAAAAGTTTTTGCTCGAAAACTGTGCACATCCTACTATGCATTGCCACGATAGTAATATTTCCCAAATGTGCAAGTGCTTCTGCTTGGGCTCTCTGCACCTCGCTTGCTTGCATAGCCAATGTTTGAGAATGGTTCAATTGATTGCAATAACCGAGCAATACAGCATGTCCCTTGCCAACAAACTGAACAACATCATGCACTGTATGAAAAGGAGGACTTTTTTGGGTGGCAAGGTCTAAAGGATACAAGTTTCCATCCACCCAAAGGTCAGAGATGCTTCTTCCCTTGAAATCAAAGACTGTGGAGCACACTTTGAGGAGTTCCACTATATCCCAAAGAGTGTGTGCTTGCATATTTTGCCTCCAGTTGTAGGTTCACATGGTACTTGTTGGATATGTCCTTGAGTGGTGCCATGAGTACTCAAAGAGAGGTATAAGTGATGCAGGCTAAAATGTAGGGGAGAGCTAGCAAAGATGGATCAGTGAGAGGGAGAGAGCAGCAAGGAAGAGGGAGGAGGAGAAGCAGATGAGGGCAAGAGGAAGAGGAGGAGAAGAGTAGGGCAACAAGTGTAGAAGGGAGGGAAGGAGCTGCTGTAGAAGGGAGGAGGAGGGGAGAGATGCTACAGGAGGGAGGAGGAGGGGAGAGATTCTAAAGGAGGGAGGAGAAGAGGAGAGGGATCATGGGCGGCTGGAGAAGGAGGGGAGAGGAAGGAGGGAGGAGGAGACAAAAGGAGGAGGAGGAGGGGAGAGGGAGGAGGGAGGAGGAGGAGCAAGACGGAGGAGGGGAGAGGAGGAGGGAGGGGGAGGTAGGGAGAGGGAGAGGGAGAGGGAGAGGGAGGAGGAGGAGGAGGGAGGGAGGGAGGGAGAGACAGGGAGGGAGGGAGAGAGAGAGAGAGGGAGGGAGGGAGATTCGTAATTTGAAATTTAAATTTCAAAAAGTGGCCCCCTCCCCTCATTGATGGGGGGAGAGGTGGTCTCAAATGTGGGATTAACCCACCTAGGTTGGGTTGGTTAGACCTCTTTGGGACCCTCCAAGCCCCTTGCATTAGCCCAATAAGCATTCCCTAATCCATTCCTTATGAGGCCCTTTTGAGACCCACTTCTCCCCTGATGTCTACGACAATCTTGGGTTGTCGAGGGACCCCTTGCAAAATGGCTTCATCAAGCTCAAGACAAGTGGCAGGAAAAATGTCATTGCCTTTGTGGCTTTCCATTTCTATTCTCTGTTGTTCCTTCACTCAAGATCTGTCGGGTTTTTTAACTAGTTTGCTCTCTTGCTATCCAAGATGTAATTGTTAACATATTCTAATCTGTCAAATCAAGCCATCTTGTGAGATCTTTTCCATCTTTGAAGACTCGTGTACCGATAGATTCCCCACACATTACATTGATGAATATGACAGGTTAGTTGTATGATGGTTAAGGCTACAGGAGTAGGCACTGGTAACGAAATGCATTTTTGTTGGTTTAGGATTAACTGCAACCCCCACAAAATATAACCTTTAGTAAATTCCAAACAACCACCATGGTTGTTTCAGTAAATCCCAATCAATAAATCCCATTAAAGGAAAAATATAAATCCCAAACAATATACTAATCCCAAACAGCCACCGAGCTTGTTTTACTAACAATGACCATGCATGAGGGACTGACTAATTCATAGGTTCATATTTAGCATTTAGACTATGTTGAGAGTTGTGGTGCCATGAGCACTTGTAGAGCAAAGGTATGAGCAAAGGATAAGCTGCCACATGGCATGGAGGACATATCCCACATGTGAGCAAGCAAATGGATGTAAGTACCCTCACCTATAAAAGGGAGGTTCATTTGAAGTAAATCAATCAAGCACTTTGCACTATCTCAAGATTCTCTTTATGAGTCCAAGCTAATCTATCTTGGAACCTAATTGACTTGAGATACATGTCATGAGCACTCTCTTCATCATGTTTCCACATAGGTTCCATCCACCTTAGAGTGCTCCATAGATCCTGAGGCACACATGTTTTGTCATGGTATCAGAGCATAGGTTTAGCTCTCCTAGTTTAGCTCATTAGTAGTTCACTAGGATTGCTCCCATTCCTAGATTAGTTGTACGCATGCCTTAGGAGCTCATGTTTTTCTCCTAAGTTGGTTTCAATTTTAGAGTGAGAGTTTTTTTCTTGAGTGATCTTTGTGAGAGAAAATTCCGTCCATAGGTTTCGGCTCATTTCGATTCTTCTTGTGAAAAATTCATGAGTGAGGTTCTTTGAGGGAGAGGGAAAGCACCATAGTTTCTCCTATCTACAAGCCAACAAAGGCCATCGTAGGCTACACTCCAGCACTAAGGCGGTGTCTCCTCAATGACAACTTCTACGTTAAACACCAACACAGCTGCCATAGCTCCAACCTTCAAAGCTCCACAGCTCTCTCAACTCATGACAGTCCTACAAGCAGCTCTACAATGTATGCATGCCCGCTCTACAACTCCCACTAGCTTCAACGGCTCCTAAAAGCCACTCCATCAACAAAGCCTAGACCAACCAGCTCAGCAAAGCTAGAAAGCGGCATCTTGCTTCTCATACAGCTGAAGATAGAGAGCTTGGGGATGACAGCGGCGAGGATACACGAAGGGATAAAGAGCGAAGATGATAGTTACATAAAAGAAGCATTGAAGATTAGGAAGAATATATATTTGAGGAAGTTGACTAAGGGAGGAGCTGTGCTATTCAACGCCTCCATCGAACTAGAGCTCCGTCAAGCGGCCTTCAAGCCCATCTTATGCACATCGTCTTACATCACCTAGCTCTCTCGCCAGCCCAAGCGAGGCCCAAGCTCTAGTCTGACTCCCGCTTCAGAAGGCTCATCACGGCTCTTTAGAAGACTCCCGCCAAGCCTTGCAACAACACCACAGAGCTCGCAAAAATCCATAGGCAGGTGCAGTCGGCGAAGGCTCAGCTTATCACACAGACGGCCGACTCCTATCCTGCTACGTCTCTCTAGCAGCCGAAGCTCCTCACGGCCGATTCTACAGACCAACGCCTTGCCTATAGAGCAGCTCCCTCCATTGACTGTTGCAGGCAAGCATCCAACGCCAACAACGGACTGGTAGCCTCCACAGCGCTCAGCCTTCGAAAAGCCCTTCAACAATCAACAATCAGCCTTCATCGACGAGAAGCCTTCATCAACATTCGGAGAAGAGATGCGGCGGAAATTCGAAGAAGAGACCTCAAAAATTCTAAGGCTCTCACTGTGTGACACGTGGCAGATTGGAAGTAACCAAGGGTTTGTTCTGGTAATAACTAAGGGTTAGTCATTGAGGTTTGCAAAGTGACACGTGGCACATAGGACCCCAGTGTAGTCAACTCAACCACCATGGTTAAGGTTAAGGTTAGCTAAATGCCACATAAGCATGCATAGTCATCAGTGCCTTCTAAGCACACAGCCTCTTATTAAGCACAGTTTTAATTCTGCATGTGAATCCCTGTGCCATATCATCAAGGCCCCCTCTTCTTCACAAAAGCTTCAACAAGCCATAACTTGCAATCCAGGAAGAATTTGCACATGCTCCAAAAAGGAAAAGTGATCGTCTTTTTGAGCTCTACGCGCCTGTCAGATCAGAATCATTGTATGCAATTAGACACTGCCAATATTGAAAGAAATCAATTGGTAAGACCTTTCAACAAATGGAAAATCAAAGCATGAATGCAGAAAGCATGCCAAAAGCACAAGTGCATGAGATGACCATAGCAGAAAGCATGGCATCCACACATAAAGCATTAAGGCACATGGAAGAACAAAGCATCATGCATCAAGCGAATAAGACAACAAGATCGTTATCAAGCCATGAGCCAAAAGGTGACATCAATGGAATGTATTGAAAACAACAACCTTGCCTATATTTTGTAATCAAACCTGACCACCTGAGAGTAGCTATGAAAGCACCCAGGGGAGGTATTGACATGTAAAAGCCACACTTGACCACCTTAAGTAGCAATGCATGCACTAAGGGGAGGTGATGGAATGTAACTCACATCTGACCACCTTGTAGTCGCCAAAGGATTATGGCACCAAGGGGAGGTGTTGAGAGTTGTGGTGCCATGAGCACTTGTAGAGTAAAGGTATGAGCAAAGGATAAGCTGCCACATGGCATGGAGGACATATCCCACATGTGAGCAAGCAAATGGATGTAAGTACCCTCACCTATAAAAGGGAGGTTCATTTGAAGTAAATCAATCAAGCACTTTGCACTATCTCAAGATTTTCTTTATGAGTCCAAGCTAATCTATATTGGAACCTAATTGACTTGAGATACATGTCATGAGCACTCTCTTCATCATGTTTCCACATAGGTTCCATCCACCTTAGAGTGCTCCATAGATCCTGAGGCACACATGTTTTGTCAGACTATAATAACAATGATTGTGCATGAGGGACCATCTAATTCACAGGCTCAAATTAGCATTGATCCAGAATCTGACTGTAATAACAATGACTTTGCATGGGGGACCATCGAGCTCACAAGCTTAGATTAGCATTTAGTCGGCGTATCAGGTTGTAATAGCAATAGTTTAGAATGATAACTATTCTTATTATTACAGCCTGATGAACGGACTCAATGCTAATCTGATATCATGTTTTGATCTTTTCTTTCTTAAGTTGACTGTAATAACAATGACTTTGCATGAGGTACCATCTAGTTCATAGGCCGCCCAGATTAGCATTTTTCGATGACCGAGAAATTCTCCCATGGCAACCATCTAATCGCACATCATGGCTAGATGATGATGTATATGACTGCCTATGCTAGGCTGGGCTACCAGCAACAAAGCTGGGTGTATGTGCCATCGCTCCTCCCCCCTCATCCCATTGAATTATTATGATCTTGGCTCCGATGACCAAGAAATTCTCCCATGGCAAACATCTAATCACACGTCATGGCTAGTCGAAGGTATATATGACCGCCTACGCTAGGCTAGGCTACTAGCAAAGCTGGATGTATGTGCCACCACTCCTCCCCCCTCATCCTATTGAATTATCATGATCTTGGCTTCGATGACCAAGAAATTCTAGCATGGCAACCATCTAATCGCATGGCAAGATGATGATGTAGATGACTACCTACGCTAGGCTGGGCTACTAGCAAAATCCAACTGGTGGATTGTGTGCTATTAGTAGCGATAGGCACCCAGATTTGCACAACTGACACAAGATCTTGGATTCTATGCCCAATGAATTCTAGCATGGCAACCATCTAATTGCACGTCATGGCTAGATGATGATATAGGTGACTGCCTATGCTAGGTTGGGCTACCAACAAAATCTAGGTGGTGGATTGTGTGCTCTTAGCAGTGATTGGCACCCAGAGTCGCACAACTGACATAAGAAATGAAGGGGGAAAGAGTGGGAGGGCAGCAATTCTATCTATATAAAGGCCTTAAGGGTAGAGAAACAATTCACTGCACCCAAGAAAATTTCTCTCTTACCCTCTTCCATGCTCTCTCCAAGCCCCCTTCTACCCCTATGATGAATCTTCTGTTGCAACCTCGATGCCCCTTCATAATGTTGCCCAAGTCATGGGATCCATTGTTTGACTTGGCTCTCCATCCTGCAACACTCCACCAGCCATAGCCATGACCAAGGGAGTTGTAGGATGGGGAGCCAAGGGAAACGGGTCATCGTTGAGTTGTCTCAGCCAGTGGTGCCTTGAAAGAAGCAATTCTTTGATATCCCACCAGTGCCTTGAAAGAAGTTGCTATGACGAAGGCAATTCCTTGAAAGACTTGAAAGAAAAACCTCATGACCAACCATGTTGCAGGATGGGGAGCCAAGGGAAATTGGTCATCGTTGTTCCATGAGGCACTGGGAGAGAACTCAACTTGAGCCTCTAGTAATTGCACACGACCTTTTGCACTGGGAAATGAACTCAACTTGATGATCAGATCTAACACAGTGAGAGCATGCATCAGTGTGCTGGAGCTCACCACCATATTGAGTTCCCTGTCCGTTATCAAATGTTGTGCTCACCTCCAAGTTGAGTTCCCTTTTCTAGTGCCTTGACTTTTGAAGTTTTTATGAAAAAGGTTTTGTCAATTACAAGGTGCTCGTATCGTTCCCTGCATATGAAGAGTTCCAGGTCAAAATTATAAGAAAGTCCTACCTATGATAGCACTACGAGGTGCTCATATTATCCCTTGCATACAAGGCACCATGTCAAAAGTGTAAGAAAATGCTAACAAGGGCAAAAAGTGACACCTAGTCCTGCCACAGTGGTGGTGTTGACAAGTGCTTAAAGAAATGTCACAAAAACAAAGTGCTAGCATCTTTGTATGTAATCTGTTTAAATTTTTGCTTCGGATGTAATTTATTTTGTTTCAATTTTGATGTAATACTATTATCACAAAAACTCTCGGATGTAATTTCTTAATGTAATTTCTTTCGTTTCAATTTCAATGTAGTACCATTATCACCAAAACTATTGTTGGTTGTTACTTCCGTAGTGAAAGTGGATCTAATGAAGAACAAATGGCATATTTCTGCCCTCGATTATATTTTACTACAACCATAGGGATCATTGCACAAAAAATTGTTGAAAAAACTGTTCTTACTGTAGTGAAAATGGTTCCAATAACCAACACGGTGCTTTAGAACTATGATAGCTCCAATAACCAGTGTGGTGGTTGCAAGGAAACTATACTAAATTGTAAATTTCTACATTTTCCTTAGCTTGGAACTAAAATAGCTCCAAGGACGTTTGCAGTGGTTGAGAAATTGTTGCACAAGGAGCAATACGACTAAAATATCTCTAAAATAACACTTTTAGAACTAAAATAGCTCCAACATCTAGCATGGTGGTTGCGGATATGGACCTTGAGAGGTCTCGTTAGAGATTGACATGCCACGGTGGTCTTCATGCCAACGTGGTGGTCTCTCCATGCCAACATCATTGCTTAAACCAGCATGGTGGTTAGTGCAATAAAAGATTATATTGCGCAGTGATAGCGAAGCTGCGTAATGACAGGTGGCGAGGCAAAAGTTTTGTGCTATTGTCAAGCCAACGTGGCTGTGCTCGAACCAGCACGATGGTCAGTGCAGCAAAAGATTGTGTTGCATAATGACAGATGGTGAAGCTGTGCAAGCAAACATGGCAAGGCAAAGGCTCAAAGCAACAATCTATGTGCTCATGAGTAAATGCATATAGTGCCATGTGTCGAGCTCTGTGCTATTGACCATGATAAGATTACGTCTCATTATTATGCCAGTGCGCATTCATGATGTCAAAAACATTTTCGGTGAAAGTGCGGCTCCGCGCAAAATTCAAATATTCATCCAGAAGCGCATCGTGTCACAGCCCCGAAATGGCCCCAAAAATAGTTTCGTGATTCGATACACCCAAGCAAATGTTCACCCTACGTGAGTGATGTTCTTTCAGTTCTTTGGCCGTAGGGGAAAGAACCAGCCAGAAGAGCACCAGTATCAGACAAACCATCTTAAGTGGAGGGTCAAGTGTGTAGTGCCATTTTGGGTGAGGATAAAATCATCGAGATCATATCGACAAGTTTCATTTGGGATATGCTACGGAGTGCTATTTGTTGGATCTAGCTTGATAAAATTGCCATAGTACTTGAGGATAGTGTGCATGGAGTCAATGCTGGCCTTTTGTAGGAGCAAGTCCTAGGTCCCCGACCACCTATGTGGGCATAGGTGGTAACTAACAAGCAAGCACGATGAGCAGGAGGAAGATGAGAAGTGGGTGTTTGGACATTGTTATTGTGAAAGGAAAGAAAGAGCTAGGAGGATCAATGGGTGTTCAGTGATGAGCTTGCAGCACAATTGCTATGTAGTAGCTGGCTATTACAGATTCATGGAAATAAGGCAACCGGTAATTACAAGTATTAAGTGTGGTAAGAGGACGGATCAAAGAAGTAGTCTCTAAAAGACCAAATGATGTTGATGGCAAGCGGATGAACATAGTGGCTTGGACGTTGAGCTAGTTGCTAACAAAAAACTAGTTGCTGATTGTTGAGAGATTGCATGATTCGCCACTATAACCACAAGCAAGCACGGCTACAAGTCGTGATCCTTTTCATCAACCACGAAAGCTGTAAGTCTTGAACCTTTTGATCAACCACATCCTTTTGTCATTGCTTCTCCTTGTTCTCTCTATACTCCGATCCTTGTTCTCTCTCCATATTAATCATGAAAGAAGGGACTTGATTGAATCTCGTGCCTATGTGTATTTTCCCTCCCATGATAAAAAATATTGTGGCGTCCATGTTCTTGCTCCCTTAAACGCTCTGTTACAATCTTACACAAGAAGTCATCCAAGCATAGATGAACTCGATGCATGCTAGCAAGTCCAACCATTCGAGCCAAGGCATCGATACAAAAATAAGTACAATATTGAAATCTTGCAACACAGTGTGTATCTCACTGCCCAGATTATGCTCAAGCCTGGCCTTTCATTGGGGATGTGGGGCTGTTCAAGATTCAAATTGGCAAGGTTGCTCAAGATTTGAATTGAGGACTGTGTAATAAATGTGATAGGTAGATTGCAACGCACTGTTGCTAGGGAACTCTCCATGGCAAATCTAGCAAATGATGACTGTGCAAACTTTGTCATCTTCTAGCTTGTGGTGAGCTTGTTGTCGAGCTGATATTTGAGTGGTGATGTATGTAACGACTTCACTGCTATGATATCAAACTTGCTAGGAAAGCTTCATTGCTATGCACAGGAACAATCGAAAGGGAGCTTTTTGAAATCTGCCCAAATAAAGAAGAAAATCTTGTTGGGTACATTTTAGAACGCTGATCCAAACCGTAAGCTTGAGAGCGCTGAACTTTCAGATGCCAGGTCAACTCAAATGCTCCAATAGCAGGATACAAAAACTAGCAAAATATCACAATAGAAAATTCTTCATGAGAAAGAGACCAATGCCAAATACGAACATTCCTCATTGTGCGGGAATCAAACTCCATGGAGATGTTTGAAGGCGGCTGCCTAAGAGAGATTGCCATGTGGCACAAACCAAGAGGAGCCATATGATAGACACATGGAACCTCCTTTGAGTGACACACATTTCTTTCAAAATAAGGTATTCTAGTATCTAGTATAGTATACAACCGGTGTTATGGATAAATTTGACCAAAGTAAAAGGCATAAATATATGTGTGTGCTTGTATGTGTGGCAATATTATAATAAAATATGGTGTGCATAAGGCCCAGGATTGAGGTGGTAGGGCATGACCATGTGCCACCCTTCCATGTAAGAGGGCCCATAAGGTGTGTTGTACATAATCCATGGTAGTAACCATATAAAATGATAAGGTGGCATGGGTCCTCCATGTACCGCCCCTCCACCTAGGTGGTCCCATGCCTGCATTTAGTGAGATATGGCCCAAGGACCATGGGAGAAGTAATATAAAATAGGTGGAGATGGATATTATATTGGATTATTCCTTCCATGTAGGATAGGCCCATGTGGGGGGGGGTGTAGAAAGTCCAAGAATGCAAGTTAAATAATGGGAAAGTAGGATGAGGTGGCAAGATTCCTTGTGGCAACCCTCCACTTGTCCTCCTAAATGTTTGAATGTATTATAAAATTGGGAAGAGACCAAGGGAGTATCTTAGACTTGGGATATGGGGGTTTATTTATGTGGAAAAATGAGGCAAAGGGTTTTCGCACACAATTGAGAGTGCGTAACCGCCTAGCCCACATGGGAGACTCTTCCACACACACCATGCATGTGGGAGGATGCATTTATTGGGAGAGATATTCTTCGAAGGGTGGGATACTCCCCAAGCTTGGGGGGAGATTTGGCACATCTGCTTATTAATTCATGTGGATAAGCTCATCTTGAATGATTTCTTCTCGATCTCACTACAAAGGTTTCTAGGGCTCGGCTATGGTTGATAATGTTTTGACCAACGAATCACTTTGTACCTAATCAACCTTTTGTGCCTCATTTTGAGCTTCAAGTTGTAATTCTTTTTGGTCTAAAGATAAACTATCAACAAAGGATTGCAAGTTAATTTGGTGCTGAACGTCTTGCTCAAGTATTGAATTCTCCCCACCCTCTCCTTCTACCTATCTTGGACTACGGAGAAACTTGGCATGTCTGGATTTTAGTCTTGGTGTGATGACATCTTGGCTCCTCCAATTTGACGGTGCATACAAACCTTCGACCAAGGCTGCTAGTGTGGGTGTGAAGCTCACTTCACGAGGAGGTGAGGTGTATTGTTATAGCAAGTCTGCACCAGCAAGTACTTGCAACCAAGCTGAGTACTTGGTACTCATTTTTGGGCTACAAAAGGTGCAAGAAGATTGCATCAAGCAACTTGAGGTGCAATGAGATTTTCAACTCGTGTGAACAAGTTCGTGGAAGGTGGAAGGCTCAGAGAAAAGGCTTGGTTCCACGACATCAACAAGCATTGGAACTTTGCTAACAATTTTAAGAGGTAAAAATTGAGCATATCCCTCGAGCTCAAAATATACTTGCTGATTTCTTGGCACGTGAAGCTTCTACTTCAATCACGCATGAAGTGAGTGGAAGCACCGCCCCAACAAAGCCACAATCCACGAATGAGCGTGATCATTTGTAAGGAATGCAAAGGTTGTGGTCATCATGAAACTCAGTGTTGGGTATATTTGATACGAGATTACCGAGTTCAAAAGATCATCAGAAAGGTCCTTAAGGACATTGCACAAAAGAAGGATGCCAGACCACATACCCCTTGAAGAAACAACATGGGGATTACAACAACTAGAAGAAGCTAAAGGTGATGTGCAAGCTCTCCAATTGTCGACATTTGTCATGGCATTCTTGTTTGCCTTGATGAACAACCTCATGCAGCGCCATGTCTCTAACCCTCGCTTGTAAAGATGGATGCAATATCATGAGGGTTGGTCCTTTCAAGATTGTCTATGAGCTGTTCTATGCTGAAGATTCTTCCCATATAATATTTCACAATACACCAGTCACACCCTACGTTGCCTATGTGTGCTTTGTAGATGTATCTTCACGTGATTTTCAGTTCAAGCTACCTCTTTTCATTGTTTGCCTATAGATAAGCCTCATTTCATCTCTCTCTTTTCCATCTTCCAAGCATGGCTAACATTCTCGTGTTCTATGGTCGAGTGGAAGAAAATCCAAATGAGTATCTTGTGGCCTTCAAGCGCCATTATGTTTCTCTCAACTTTCTTACTGAAGATAGATGGCTGTTGGTTCTTCCCACATTTCTACAGGGTTTGGCTCAAGTGTGGTACGAGAAGCAGGCCAAAGACGTTCACCAAAAATGGCCGAGGTTGACAGTAGCTATCATTGAGTATTTTGGAAAAGAAGAGGAGCCGAAGAATGTGAACCTATAGGTGGCAAACTTGAAGCAGTCAGAAGGTGAGATGGTGCATCGATAAGTGGATCGAGCGGCCGTGCTCCTAGACCGTTTAATTGCCACGCAGGAGGACAATGCCAGATTTCGAGCTCGAATGACTCAGCATGTGATGGGCTACCTCGTAGCAGGAGCAAGTGATGAATTCCACCTCAAGCTTAAATGTGAGAATTCGGAAACGAGCCAAAAACCATGGCACTAGCAAATGAGATTGCTCAAAAGTTTGATAAAGTTCAATCTGACCCCGCTTCAAAGAAGAGGATTGTCCCTCCGCAACCCCCTCAATTCTTGCAATAATATCCTGGGGGGTCCAACTCAGGGGAATACCCCCACCCCCCATCAGCAATGTATCCACTGCCTCCACCTCAAATGTATGGTCCTCCCTTAGATGCTTACCCTCAACAAGGAGTATATCCTCAACCTCCACCTGGAAGATTTCCCCAGCCTCATGCACGAGCCCCCCTCCTTCCTACTCCCCTGGCCCCTCTTGCTAAAGAACCCAGAGTCAATGACCTAGACAAGGCCCTGAATGATCTTTGGCTTGAGATGGTAGGCATCAAAAATCAAGCCAATCGCCATCCAAGAGGACATACCAATGTTGTGTGCTATGAGTGCCACCAGAAGGGTCATTATCGCATGGAATGTCCCAATATTCCAAGGATGAATCTTCTAAGTGAATCAGGCTTTGAGGATTCTGACATAGAGATCCTTGACCTTGGGAAAAAAAGTCATACCACCTCGAACCCCTCTCCAAACCGTGGACTGGGCTGCCCCAAGAAGAAGGTGTCCTTCTCAGAGCCCTCAGATGCTGAGATGGCAGACCCACCAACAGAGAAGACTAAAAGATATCGCAAGATTAAGTGGTCACCCTTAGATTTTCCCATCGACTCGGGGCAACAGGACTATTCGATTGTTCAAGACCTTGCTCATTGGTCTTTGAGCATCATGCTTCCTCAACTAATAGCATTAAGCCCTAAGGTGAGACGTGAGCTACAGCAAGGGCTCTCAACAAGGAGGAGCAAGAAAAAGGAAAAGGTATGAGAGGTTTCTTCTATCTTTGAAGAAATTGATCGGCACCTGTATACAATAGATGTCATCATAGATAATTGCCATGTCAAAAGTGTGTTGTCGATGGGGGAGTTGCATGTAATATCATGGTGTCCCGTATCATGAACAAATTGAATTTGAAATGCACAAGGCATTCCTCCACTCGAATCAAGGTAGCAGATGGTTGACGAATCATCACCCTAGGAGTCATTGAGGATTTTCCCAGTTAACCACTACCATCAATTTCTATGTAGTGGACATCGAAGATACAGGCAGGAGTTACCCAGCCATACTCAGGAGACCATGGTTAAGAAAGAGTGATGCAGTCAGCTATTGGAAGACATGACAGATGTCTTTTGGTGCCTCTAAGGAGAAGATCGCAGAGCAACCAGGTGCCACTGAACCAGAAGAAGAAGAGGAGCAAGACAGTGATACTCTCTCATCTTCGGTGTCTAAATCAATGGAAGAATCAAACGAGGGGGAGGAGTTCTTAGAGGACAAAGTTTAGATGATGGGGGTGTCTTAGACCCCACCACCTACAGAAAAGGTAATAGCTAGTCCTCAACAGCTTGAATCTATGCTTTCCCCAGACCTCACTCCAAGTGAGAAAGATGAGTTCCTAGAAATGTTCAAAGATTTCCCTGACCTCTTCGCAACTAGCTACCACCACCTTCATCATGTGACTGCCATAGAGCACAAGATAGAGCTAAAGCCTGATGCGAAGCCTATGGCTCAGAAGTATCAGAGATTAGGGCCCCTACAGACTGATGCTTTGCGCTTAGAGTTGCAGAAACATGTAGAAGCTGGGTTTATTATTTCGATTCACAATACTGAATGGGTTTCACCAGTGGTAGTCACCCCAAAGAAAAACAACAAGTGGCGGGTCTACATCGACTATAAGAAACTCAATGCAGCCACCAAGAGGGACCATCATCCTCTTCCCTTTCAAGACCTCATTCTTGAGAAGATGGTGTTTGCTCCATATTTGGGGGTTTTCTTGGAGGTGTTTTTAGATGATTTCTGTATATTCTTGGCACGTAAAGAGCATGTCATGAAGGTTAGGTTAGCCTTCCAAAGGGTCAATGATGCAAATGGTAGCCTCAACCCTGATAAATGCACCATTAGAGCCACTCAAGTGAGGTTACTGGGACATATTGTCTCATCCGAGGGCATCAATCTTGACCTCGAGAAGGTAGAAGCTATCCTCAAGCTCTCCCCACCAACAACCAAATGTTAGGTACGCTCATTTTGTCAATCTAGCAGGATACGATCGCCACTTCATTGATCAATATGCTGCTTTGTAATGACCCATGACTATGCTATTAAAAGATGGAGTTGATTTCTATTGGGATGAGGATTGTGATCATGGGTTTGTACAAATCAAGAGTGCCCTAGCTTCAAAACCCATTCTATGCAATCCTAAATGGTTAAAGACTTTCTATATCAATCTTGGGTTTGGTGAGCACACTCTGGTGGGTATTCTTCTCTAGCAAGGGGAGGATCGGTTCATGTATCCCGTTCGATTTGCTTCTTGACAATTGCTCGAAATTGAAGGATGCTACTCTGAGGCTGACAAGCATGCTTTGTCTTTGGTGTTCTGCATAGAGATATTTAAGCATTATGTTGCTGGAAAGTCCTTCATTATAATCTGTAGCAATGGTCTTGCAAAGCAGGTTCTTTAATCATCAAATCCCATGGGCCGGTTGGCCAAATGGTTGGCAGTTTTACAAGAATATGATATTTCTTTCAAATTTGTAAAAGGGGGTTGTTCCAACTTGAAGAATGCTTTGATTGATTTAGAGAAGTGCCTCGATGTAACCCTTGTAGTGGCCATAGAAGTTGGGGATCCATGGTATGGTGGTATCTACAGGTTTTTGACTGCTTTCTCCTTTCCTCCAAAAAGTACTAGCTATGAGAGAAAGAAAATCCATAGAGATAGTAGGCGCTACACTCTCTTTGATGGGGTGTTATATCGTCAGGGCCTAGATGGGGTACTAAGATGGGACATTAATGCAAATGAAGTACCTAACGTATTGAAGCATTATCATGATGGATTTTGTTGAGGCCACTATGCCGGTGACTATACAACTACGAAGATTTTACATGCTGGGCCGACCTTATTTAAGGATGTGACTATATATTGAAAAACTTGTGAACCATGCCAATTCTTTGGTAGGAAGGATTTGCGTCCTGGGCAACATCACCCAGTGATGTCTATCCATCCATTTCAGAAGTGGGGAATAGATTTTGTTGGGCCCCTACCCATGACTGCCCGCAAAAAGAAGTATCTTTTGGTAGCCACTTAGTATGTCACTAAGTGGGCTGAAGCTATCGCCCTCCCCACTGCAAACTGTAAGGCAGTTTCAAATTTCATATTTGAACGTATTTGCACAAGGTTTGGTACACCCATGACAATAGTATCTGACCATGGGAGTCCATTCTTAAATAAAGCAATGGAGTTGCTCATGGATCGCATGGGTATTGATCATTGCACTTCTAGCATCTATTATCCAGCATCCATGGGACAAACGGAGCAGACCAATGGCCATCTTTGTACATCCATGGGAAAAATAGCCATACGGAATAGGAGCCAGTGGGATCAGAAGGTCATTGAAGCTGTGTGGTCTTACAACATCACTCATAAAACGTCTACAGGTCACACTCCTTTTGAGTTGGTGTACAGTACTGAGGTAGTTTTACCCCTAGAGATAGAGATTCTGGCCTTGATATTGACACAATAATAGAGGATGATAGAAGATGAACATGTAGAGGCCAGGTTGGTACAACTTGAGAAGTTAGATGAAACCCGATGCCTTGCACTACATCAAACAAGATCCAAAAGAATCGACAAAAGGCCCGCTTGGATGCTAAAATTCGCAAGGGATGGGAAAGACACTTTGCTGAGGGGGATGTTGTGCTATACAAATCAAATATCTCTAAAATAACACTTTTAGAACTAAAATAACTCCAACATCTAGCACGGTGGTTGCGGATATGGACCTTGAGAGGTCTCCTTAGAGATTGACATGCCACGATGGTCTTCATGCCAACATGGTGGTCTCTCCATGCCAACATCATTGCTTGAACCAGCACGGTGGTAAGTGCAACAAAAGATTGTGTTGCGCAGCGATAGCAAAGTTGCATAATGACAGGTGGCAAGGCAAAAGTTTTGTGCTATTGTCAGGCCAACGTGGTTGTGCTCGAACGAACACGGTGGTCAGCGCAGCAAAATATTGTGTTGCACAATGACAGATGGTGAAGCTGCGCAAGTAAACATGGCAAGGCAAAGGCTCAGAGCAACAATCTCTCTGCTCATGAGTAAATGCATATAGTGCCATGTGTCAAGCTCTATGCTTTTGACCATGATAAGATTATGTCTCATTATTACACCAGTGCACGTTCATGATGTCAAAAAAAATTTCGGTGAGAGTGTGGCTCTGCACAAAATTCAAATATTAATCCAGAAGCGCATCGTGTCACAGCCCCAAAATGGCCTCAAAAATAGTTTCACGATTGGCTACACCCAAGCAAACATTGACACTAGATGAGTTATGTTCTTTGGGTTCTTTGGCCGTAGGGGAAAGAACCAGCCAGAAGAGCACCAATATCGCACAAACCATCTTAGGCCGGCCTGATGACTTTGCCATAGTACTTGACGATAGTGTGCATGGAGTCAATGCTTGCCTTTCATAGGAGCAAGTCCTAGGTCCCCGACCACCTGTGTGGGCATAGGTGGTAACCAACAAGCAAGCACGACAAGAAGGAGGAAGATTAGAAGTAGGAAAGAAAGAGTTGGGAGGATCAATGGGTGTTTAGTGATCAGGCTGCAGCACTTGATTGTGATGTGGTAGCTGGCTGTTACAGATTTATGGAAATAAGGCAACCCATAATTACAAGTATTAAGTGTGGTAAGAGGATGGATCAAAGAAGGAGTCTCTAAAAGTCCAAATGATGTTGATGGCAAGTGGATGAACATAGTGACTTGGACGTTGAGCTAGTTGCTAACAAAAAACTAGTTTTTGATTGTTGAGAGATTGCATGGTTTGCCACTATCACCACAAGCAAGCAAAGCTACAAGTCGTGATCCTTTTCATCAACCACATCCTTCTGTCGTTGCTTCTCCTTGTTCTCTCTATACTCTGATCCTTGTTCTCTCTCCATATGAAGCTTGCAAAAGAGACACGAAGCTTGCAAAAGAGAAGGGACTTGATTGAATCTCGTGCCTATGTGTATTTTCCCTCCCATGATAAAAAATATTGTGGTGTCAATGTTCTTGCTCCCTTAAACTCTCTGTTACAATCTTACACAAGAAGTCGTCCAAGTATAGATGAACTCAATGCATGCTAGCAAGTCCAACCATCCGAGCCAAGGCATCGATACAAAAATATGTACAATATTGAAATCTTGCAAGACAGCGTGTATCTCACTGCCCAGATTATGCTCAAGCCTGCCTTTCATTGGGGATGTGGGGCTGTTCAAGATTTGAATTGGCAAGGTTGCTCAAGATTTGAACTAAGGACTGTGCAATAAATGTGACAGGTAGATTGCAAGGCATTGTTGCTAAGAAACTCTCCATGGCAAATCTGGCAAACGATGACTGTGCAAACTTTGTCATCTTCTAGCTCGTGGTGAGCTTATTGTGGAGCTGATATTTGGGTGGCTGTAAGGACTTCATTGCTATGATATCAAACTTGCTAGGAAAGCTTCACTACTATGCAGAGGAGCAATTAAAAGGGAGCTTTTAAAATCTGCCTAAATAAAGAAGAAAATCTTGTTGGGTACATGTCAGAATGCTGATCCAAATCATAAGCTTGAGAGCGCTGAACTTTTAGATGCCAGTCGACTCAAACGCTCCAATAGCAGGATACAAAAACTAGGAAAATATCACAATAGAAAATTCTTCGTGAGAGGGAGACCAATGCCAAATACGAACATTCCTCATTCTGTGGGAATCGAACTCCATGCAGATGTTTGAAAGAGAGATTGCCATGTGGTAGAAACCAAGAGGAGCCATATGATAGACACGTGGAACCTCCTTTGAGTGACACGTAAATAAGGTATTCTAGTATCTAGTATAGTATACAATTAAGTGTTATGGATAAATTTGACCAAAGTAAAATACATAAATATGTGTGTGCGCTTGTATGTGTGGCAATAGTACAATAAAATATGGTGTGCATAAGGCCCAGGGTTGAGGTGGCAGGGCATGACCATGTGCCACCCTTATGCATAAGAGGACCCATAAGGTGTGTTGTACATAATCCATGGTAGTAACAATATAAAATGATAAGGTGGCATGGGTCCAATGTGCCACCCCTCCACCTAGGCGGTCCCACACCTGCATTTGAGATATGGCCCAAGGACCATGGGAGAAGTAATATAAAATAGGTGGAGATGGATATTATATTAGATTATTCCCTCCATGTAGGATAGGCCCATGTGGGGGGGGGGGTGTAGAAAGTCCAAGAATGCAAGTTAAATAATGGGAAAGTAGGATGAGGTGGCAAGATTCCTTGTGGCAACCCTCCACTTGTCCTCCTAAATGTTTGAACGTATTATAAAATTGGGAAGAGACCAAGGGAGTATCTTAGACTTGGGATATGGGGGTTGATTTATGTGGAAAAATGAGGCAAAGTGTTATCACACACAATTGAGAGTGCGTAACCGCCTAGCCCACATGGGAGACTCTTCCACACACACCATGCATGTGGGAGGATGCATTTATTGGGAGAGACCCCCTCTGTTGGCTATAAAAGGAGGGGGCTATTACTTGATGGGACACGCTCATTATTATAAAGCCACCTAGCTAGTACTTTGATTTCTTCCCCCCATCCTTCCTTTCAAATCTCGGGGGGGTCACTATGTATAAACCCTCTATATCATGTGCGTTCAAGGCCTATTTCTAAAATCCCTTATTTGTAAAATTTTCATTAATAAAATGCACCCCTTTTCTATACAAATCTGTAAATTTTTTCCAAAACTATTTTAAATAGTCCCTTATGTATATTTATTTTTGTAAATTTTAGAAATAAAAAATATCCTTCTGTTGAACTCACGTGATAGGGTTACATATGATGAGTGACACCCCTGAGTTTCAAATAAAGCATGACCCTCCTTCCTTGATGTCTCCATCTCTACATTCCTCGTTCGATTATGTACATGTTCTTCTTTCCCCTCTCCCTTCCCCCTTGTGGCATAGTCCCTCTCTTCATTCCCACCCCTCTTAATCCCTTTTTCCCACCCAGGTTAACACTTCTCCCCTCACGTTCCCTTTTCCTATATGGCTGTCAACTGTCGCCATGCCTAGCATCTAGCCTCTTGTTTTTAAATTTTTATTTGAGACATGCCACAAATCTCGGTACCCTGATTCTTGCCTCCAATGCAATTCACAGCTAGGTATTCTTCAAGCCTCTACATTCACTCCAAATTCTAGAACACCTGGTCTGGAGCTTTGTGATGTGGAATGCACTCTTGTCACCCAGTACAAGGCATAGGTCCTTTTTTGACAAAAATACCGACGCTTTTTACATTAAAAAAAAAAAAAAAACAGGCGCAAATGTCGTTATTAAAGTCATTAAAAGCATCGAAAAAGAACCGTCGCTATAAAGCATCGCTATATAGCAACGCTGATAAACGTCGCTATATAGCGACACTCATAATCGTCGCTATATAGCAACACTAGTAAACGTTTCTATATAATGATGATTAACATAACTAAAAAAAAAGCATTAGTGGGGCTAAACAGGGCCATAGCAAGCCCTGTTTTGCCCCACTAATGCTTTATTTTTGTAATTACAAAAAAAAGTTTTTTATTATAAAATCTCCCTTGCGAAAAGGGTGATACAAAATCGCTCAAATGAAATGATTGAGCAACAAAAGCATATACATGTCGAACATATACAACATTGTTTATTACAAAATTACCCTTTCGAAAAGGGTGATACAAAATTGCTCAAACAAGCGGATATACAAAATGACATATATGGCTAAGTATATGCAAACTGCTACTACTACTACTACCACTACTACTGCTACTACTACTCATT
Organism: Dipteris shenzhenensis; assembly: GCF_047967505.1. NCBI lineage: Eukaryota > Viridiplantae > Streptophyta > Polypodiopsida > Gleicheniales > Dipteridaceae > Dipteris > Dipteris shenzhenensis. The sequence goes on along the minus strand of NC_141614.1, from coordinate 27,002,208 downwards.
CGAATCGTCCTCATCGTCCTCGTCCTTGTCCTCATCTTGTTGGCCTAATCCTTGGTCCTCGTGAGCTACGCCTTCTCCCTGATTCTCATCACGTGCATTTGATCCGTGGCCTTGGTGATCGCTCACCTTCGGTGATGGGACGCTCGAGCTTTGACCCTAAGAGTGAACCATATAAATTGAAAATTAGATTGGAACTTAAAGAATAAAACAATTTAAAAAGTGAGATTACAAGGAGTAGACTTATACCGTGTGAGCAGCCACCTCAGCCTAATCGACTGTCGCTCCCATTGCCTCTTGCTCAATAAACCACGGCTTTATTTCTATGCGAAATGCGCATCGCATCTCTGTATCTATAGGAAGATGACCCATCGTAGCTTGCTGTGGATCCAATTTATGAGAGTTAGAGTTAGATAAAGTGCATATAATATGTAGTAAAACAAATAGAACAATACATTAAATGAGAAGTAGACTTACCACGGTTGCCTCGAACGCCAACCGTCCGCCTGCACCAAAGTGCGAAGTACCTACAATGTCCAGCCATCTCTTCGTAGCCCTCCTATTACCCTCGAACATTTCAAGATGGTCCCTATTCTCCTTCTTGAAGAGCTTCCAATCAGCTTTGTCTGCCCAGCTTGGTTTAGCCATCCCCTTTGCGATGGAAGTACGCAAGGTTGATCTACGATGCTTCAAGACCAAACCCATGTGCTCTCGTATATAATTCTCATTAAACTCCAAATTTGGCGGGTTAGGGTATTTTTGTTTTAACTCATTGATGACCGCCTACTTCTTTTGGTCATTTTGATACCGCCAATCAGTAGCAATGCCGCTTTTAAAGTGATGGCTCATTACCCGCCTCATGGTGGCCATCACTGCTTTGTCCTTTCTATCTTCTGTTATCTCTCCGACAGCCGTGATTTGATAGGAGAGATCCTCGATTGAGTAAGGAGGACTGATGGTAGTAGAGTCAAAATTCTAAGCTGTACAATTAGTGTACCGATAATCGTGATGCATTAGTGTAATTATGATTATGTTATATTGTTGACATGACTTCTTTGTTGCTTTGATAGTTCATCCTCCCAATTACAATAAAAGGGTGCTTACAAGAAGATGTTAGAAATGCTATATTCAAGATTTGTGGCATTGTGAGGTATGATTACTATCAAATTGCATTGATTGCATTTTCTTCAATTTAAGCTAATTAATCTGTAGATTGATTATGAAAATATCTTACATGGACATGTGAAATAGGTGGATATCTTAAAAAGAGATCTTCATATCGAGCATTGAGAAGGCTAGGGTGGAATCCATTGAAGCCGTATGCTTTCTTAAGAAGCACTTTCCCTCGAGCATTATGACAACTCAAGTCCACTTGCTTGTGCACATAGTTGATGAGGTGGCTATTGCAGGTACCGTTCATAATTGGTGGATGTTTTTTCTCGAGCGGTTTATGAAAACTTTGAAGGGATTTGTAAGACAAAGAGCAAGACCAGAAGCAATCATGGCAGAGGGATGGCTTGTGCAAGAGTCATTAGTATATATCACAGAGTTTCTTGCATCCATGGATCCCGATATGCCGCAAGCTTGGCATAACAAGGATGATGATCACATCGTTGGCGAGGTTCCCCAAGGAAAAGGGATTTGAAGAAAGATGAGCGAAGAGCAAATGGAGAAATTCAATAAGTTTTTTATCCTCAATAGCAAGGAGATGCAAAAGTGGATTGAGAGATATGAAGCGGCCAAAGCAGAAAGAATAAATGCAAGGACGAGATTCAGAGTGATGTAAAGGCAATCGCAACCATATCCATGAGATCTGGCTCTTCTCCCCACTCACATGTCACTTGATTGGCTACAACTGGCTCTACGTAAAGCCGAACACGATGGAGAGACAATAAACGAGCCCGAGCGAAAGTTATCATCTGGATGTATGATGCATGTAAGTTTCTTACCTCTTGATGTAATTAAGTGATTATTTGTGGCAATATACGCCATAAAATAGATGCATCTTCATTGTCTTAATGATGCTCTTTCACAGTACAAAAAGTACAGTGCATTATGGTCATATGGACGACATTTGCGCGTGGAACGCATCGATTTAAAGAGAGTCACATATGATTGTGGAGTCATGGCTAACTTCACACAAGATAGCTGAGCAAGTGCTTTGGATACCAATCTTCTCTCCTCACAATTGGATTATTGTGGAACCATACGCGAAATCTGTGAAGTTGATTTTAGACGATTTAGTATTTTCATTCTTGATGTAAATTGATTTAGAATTATTTACAACGTTCATCGTGCGACAGTAAGAAAAGATAGTAGTGGTTTCTTTGCAATAGACTCCACCAAACATTGGACCGATGAAAGTGATACTTTTGTCCTTCCCGAGCACTGTGAGTAGGTGCATACTAATGATTTAACTAATCAAAGCTTTTGCTTTTAAAGATCCATTGATACATGTACTTGAGCATAATTTCATATATATAATTGATGACATTTGGCACCCATCTTGAATATAGGTGGTTTTTCATCCGGATCGTTATGATCCAAGATGGTGGTACGTGATCCAAGTTGCACCACGAAGTAAGCAAATTTTTGAAGATAGAGATGTGGATATGGAGATGCCACTACCAATGCCGGATCTAATTGATCCCGATGAATCTAGCGAAGAAGATGAAGATGACAATATGAGCCAAGAGGAAGATGTGCATAATGACATCACATGGGAGGAAGATGGAGATCACGATATTGAGGAAGAAGACAACGATCATCAAGAATCAACACACTTTATTGAAGAAGATGATCAAGTACTTTTAGGTGAATGTACGATGCTAGAGTACGATGATGATATAGGAGATCAACTCGGTATAGAGTTGGAGATAGACTTGTTTGCCATCTTAGACTTGGCTCAAGATGAAACAGTTGATGTAAATGCTCTTCATTGATTTTTTTCATCTCAAACTTGGACATGAATATATGAGCTTCAAAGGCTTGATGTACATGCTCTCATATTTTTATTCTCTCAAAAGATCAAACATGTATGATGTTGCTATATAGCGACACTTAAAAGTCGCTATATAGCAACCTTTGTAATAGTCGCTATATAGCGATGGTTGCCTAAAATCGCTATGTAGCGATGCTTTGCGGGACACACTTTTCATACCGATGATTAGCACCTCACGCGCGCTAAACATCGGTATCTAAACGTCGTAATAGGATCCGTTTGTAGCAGTGACCTTTAATTTGGACCTCACAAAGTCTCTTTACTTTGCTTTGGGTCTAGGTTCATCTTAGATCTTACTCCTATTCTTTTCTTGAGATGTAGTCGTTGATGGAACGAATGAAACTATCATGGATAGAATTGAGTCTAAGCTACAAATGAGCCTTGTGTTGGTTTGATTTATGCGAGCAAGGTGGAAAGTGCACTCTCGGTGCCATTTCTTCAAATTGGTCATTGATTTGGTGAAGTTGCACCTTTGACTAACCAAATTGCAATCTCCATTGTTTATTCTATTCATCTCGCATTTCATTCATGTGGGCACGTAGGTCGTGTTGCCCTCATTTGGACATCTTTCTTGAGCGTTGAACCTCTCAGATCTATCCTCATTTGATTGCTCTATTATATGGTTGTTTAAATAAGTTAGCAGATGCATGTTTCCTATTGGGTGCCTTTGGGATCGAAGCTTTTCTACACTTTTTAGATTCTTGATCATTTTCAAGGTGTGTCCTCATGTATCTATAAGGCTGGCAATCATGCAAAAAGAATGATCCCACTGTGGTCTAGGAACAGTTGGCCCTTACTCAGAGGCCATGAGTTATTGTTGAGATTGACATGTGTAGACTGAGAATAAGCTTTGTATACATCTAGAGGCTTGTTGATTTGGTATTTTTAGATAGCTAGTCTTCATCATTTTGAGTACTATCATGTATGGTTAGGCCTTGAGCCATGGTTGTGCATGGTGTAGATCAATGTTTCAAGGTATATTTGGTGTTGCAGCTATTTGTAGCTCGTTTGTCTTTGTCATAGGATCGCACATTTGTTGACAGACTTGCATCTTCAACTTTGGGATGTTGTTGTGCCCTTCAAATACCTGTTCAGTGAGAACGTTCAAGCATGATCACCTTTTTGTTGTCAATCAAGTTTCGTTGTCAGTCTTCAAAATACTAAATTCTTGACTCCGCTTCTATGGCTTGCCTCTATCATTTCTCCATGTACTTTCAATTACAAATTTTGCTGCACCCCGCTACATCATTCACCTTGTGATATGACCAATTATTTCTTGCTTGCCAAGCTCTGTAGCTTTTAGTCAACTGCTGGTCTTACTTGAAATTTCTATCCCTACAGAGTGACACCATTTCAAAATATGGGGAAGCTTTACCACTTCTTTGAGGGAGCCAGAGTTTTGTGGTACGTGGTGAAAGGTCTATAGGAGGAGTCACGGCTCCTTGAAACTATGAGTAGACACTCTCACCACAGAGAGAAAGCCTATTACGTTGAGTTCTATGTCACCATAGCCATATAAGCCTATGACAGAGAGCTTGTAGAGATCTATCTTGCCATAGGAATAGCCAAAACGAGAGAAAGTAAGTATATTATAGTCTACAAAAGACCAAAAGGTCTAAGACTTCAGAAACCAACATCAATTAAGGACTGAGAGTTCAGTAAAAACCAAAATATCACTCAAGGATTGAAGTTCCATCCTAGTGTCTTTAGAAGACTTATTATTACATGAGGTATGTGTGTGTGTGTGTGTGTGTGAGAGAGAGAGTGAGGGGGGTAGGGGGAGAGCCTGTAGAGCTGTGGCTCATCATAGCCATATCTAGAGAAGGGAGAGCTCAAACTCTCCATGAGAGAGATTGAGAGCTCACGTTTTCCATGGCCATAGCTTGATACTACTACCTTTTTTAGCTTTTTGTAAGCTAACAATGCAAGAGGAAGCAAGGTGATTCTTCATGCAACTGAAGTTGTGAATGAGGATGAGAACCCTAAACTTTTGCATCCCTTCAACAGTTGCAAATGAGCATGGGAATCCTCAACATTTACATATGCAAGAACTTGTTGGGATATCTCAAGGTGTATGCCTCAGGCACACCTTATGTTTCTATGTGTGAGTGCTAGAGGCACAGTTAGGTGGCCACAAGCACAGTTAGGTGGTGGAAAAGCCACATAGGATGATTGAGTGAATCTAGGAGCAGATTGAGGAGATGATTGTGGAGCTTTGAGGTCATCATTGATGTCAGTGACCTTGTATGAGGTGCCTACTTAAGGACCTCTTTCTTCTTCATTCCATAAGCAAGTATTCTGAATTTGTGTCAACTCTACTCTTTCCTTTCAGTATTCCAACATGGTATCAAAGCCATTTGATCCCCCTTGAGCCCATTTCTGCCACATCATCATCTTCTTCTTCATCTTCTTCTTCTCCATTTTCCTCTTTCTTCCCAAAATCTTTGAGAGCTTGGTTCTCCATCTACAAACGACCATTGCCCAAACCCTCTGAGCTGGAAACTCCTCTAGTATGGGTAAACTTCCACCTGCAAGCAATTGAAGAAAAAACGTCTGTGGTGGCTGCCATTCTCCAAACAGCGAATTTCTTCTGTTGCTCAATACTCCCTGCCTGCTCCGCCATTGCCTGAGCCCTCTTAGGAGTAGATGGGCGACCTCAAGAAGAAGATTTTGAGCCATTTTTCAAGTCATTTGGTTCAGTAACGAGGGAGAAATCGTCAAAACTCAGTTTCAGCTTGTAGCAACTCTCCCGGGCAAAAGTGCGCACCATTTCGTCCAACCTCTGTGCTGGACCTTCTCTGGTATATGAGCTTTCTTTTGCTTCAGAAAGCCCTCTTTTCTTTGCTTTGAAGAGTGTGATATGAGCCCTCCAAGTTCAGCTCTCTAGTTTTGACAGTTTTGACATACTTTTGAAAATGATGCTACATAAAATGCTACTCTAGCATTTCTGGTCTTTTGAAGTTTTCAATAACTTCACTACAAGTGTTGCTTCAGTTTTGTTTTGACTTGCTAGACCTGGTTGTGATTGGAAAGTGTTTATTTCATTCACTTCTATGAAGCATGCAAAAAGTAGCATCATTGTTTGAAAACTAGTCACTACTATTTGCTACATCAAGTGCCTATACTTTGGAAGTATTTCAGTTCTTTTTGCCTTGTAAGAGAGATAGACACTGCCCAATATCTGGGTTAGACCCTCTCATGGCTACTTTATATAATCTTGAGAAGTTCAATGGAAAGGGCTTCCATACATGGCAAATGAAGGTAAAATTTGCATTGATGCGGGAGAACTTATGGGGACTTGTCAAACCTACTCCTTCAGCTTCTTCTACGGCCTCAAATGCTGGAGAATCTTCAGCTCCGACACGACCAGCAAGGGATCCAGCAAGAGAAGAAAAAGCATATGGTATAATTGCTTTAGCTTTGGGTGATGATTACATACATCATATATCTGACTTGGAGTCTCCATCGGAAGCATGGCAGAAGCTAGATTTGATTTTTGGTGCAAGCTCTCACATATCTAAACTATCACTTAAAATCTCTTTCTTTGAATTAAAGATGGCAAGTGATACTACTTTAGCTGCTCATGTCAACTATATGCGGAGTCTTATGACTCAGTTAGCTTCTATCAACTCTCCTATCACCCCTGATGATGCTATGGCAGTACTACTTAAGAGTATGCCTGAAAGTTTTGATCACATTGTAAGCACTTTGAAGAATCTTCCCAATCCAAACCTTGAAGGCATTATCTCAGCTCTCCAAGAAGAAGAAAGACATATGGAGTTAAGAAAAGGCAATGACACTGCTTATGTTATGAAATTCCAGAAGGGCAAGTATACTCCTTGCAATCACTGTGGAAAGGCAAATCACCTTTCAAAGGACTGCTTCAAAGTAAATCCATGCAAGCACTGTGGCAAAAACAACCATAGTGAGAAGTTTTGCAGAGACAAAGCAAAGACAAAAAATGCAAATCTACTTACAGTGAATGAGCCTCCACAAGATGAGGCATCTTTTGAAGATTATGCATTTTGAAGATCATCTCTATGTATGCTCCAGATCTCTCTTTTTATGTCAAGGTACTCAGCCTGGATAGTCCTCCAAAATGAATGCAAATAAACTATTGTGTTTTTGTGTGTTTTTGTAAACACCTCTGGTCACCTTATGATGTAGGCCATGTGTATGTTTTGTTCCATGGTACCTCTCGCAGACATTGTGTGCATGTACATGCAAGGGAGATAACCATTGGAAGGTCTGTTTGTATCCCTTTCTGTTTACCTTACACCCAAGGGAACCCTTGCTAGCATGAGAACCTAGCCATAGATTTATCCTTGACCACCATGAGATGGCATGAGAAACTATGAGACTAGATGTATCCTTGACATAGCCTGAGGCATTTCCTTGAGGGGGGGTTTGTTGGGATATCTCAAGGTGTATGCCTCAGGCACACCTTATGTTTCTATGTGTGAGTGCTAGAGGCACAGTTAGGTGGCCACAAGCACAGTTAGGTGGTGGAAAAGCCACATAGGATGATTGAGTGAATCTAGGAGCAGATTGAGGAGATGATTGTGGAGCTTTGAGGTCATCAGTGATGTCAGTGACCTTGTATGAGGTGCCTACTTAAGGACCTCTTTCTTCTTCATTCCATAAGCAAGTATTCTGAATTTGTGTCAACTCTACTCTTTCCTTTCAGTATTCCAACAGAACTATGGAATTTCGGACATGGTATGCTCTTCAATTCCAAGCTTTCACATGTCTTCATTTTTTCTTTTTTTTGCCTAGGGTTAATAGGTTAAATATATAGATATATTATAGATAGATAGATACACACAAGGAACTTTTGATCAATCTCTATATCTAGCAAAAAAAAGGGATTTGCTAGATTATTTACTAGAAAGAAATACACGTCTAGTAAAAGTCCACACTAGAGAAAGTGAGAGTGTCTCTATTTCACTATTTCACTATACTCGGGAAAAAATTTCTCTACATAAGGATTTCTTAAGAGAATGTTGCTATATGGAGAAAATTTCACTATATGGGAAAAGAAATCACTATATAGAGAGTCCTTATGAGAATTTTACTATATAGATATCCTCTCACTATATAGAGGCAAAATAATTTATGAGAGAACTTCACTATATGGAGAAAACAATCACTATATAGAGAGTCCTTATGAGAATTTTACTGTATAGATACAATTTCACTATATAGAGGCAAAATTTCTCTATGTAGAGAATTAGCCCCCATAAAAATTCACCACATAGAAAAAAAAATCTCTATATAATGAAACATTAGAATGAAAATATTTTATATAGATATTTGGCCAAAATTTTTAACTATATCACTAAGATTCACTATGTAGTACAATCATTCATTGCTTTTAAATGCAATTTCACACAATTAATACAATATCTATATTTATTAATACAAATTTTTTATTGTAATACAATTTCACTATATACTAACAACAACTAGAAACAAGAGCAAGAAAGAGATGTTTGTATTGCATTCCAAATTACGTGAATCATAATAAAAACTAGTAATTCTATTCAACTCCTAGATGAATGTCATTTAGAGACAATCCTTGTTGTCCAATCTTCATTACAACTACTTTCTGTTTCTCCAATAGCCAAGATACTAGATATTCTCTGTTACTTTCGTGGAGGTTATAAGAGCTATGTGCGATGTCAATCGCAAGATTACCCAAATCATTCATGTGCTTTGATATATCTTTGACAACGTATAGAATGTATGGCAAACACCATTTTGTGAACTTTTGGTTTTTCCCAGCTTTGAAAAAGTCATTATATTTGCTTGGAGTATGTGGCTATCGACCATTATGAATAGAGGCAAGAGAAGATTTGAAAACTACTTGGGTACAAGAGTCAATTCTCTTTTTCATATCATTCATGGCTTCTTTCATTAGCACAACAAGACAAAAAAACTATAGATGCACTTGATAGACACACAAAATAGCAGGTGTGTCTATAGGCACTGCCAGAATAGTAAAAATATGGGCACATCTAATAGCGTGTCTATTAGCGTGTCTGCACTATGACTTAGACGCGGATTTAGATGCAAAACAGAGAATACAGAAAGTGAGATTTTGGTGCAGGCTGATAAATGTACATCATTGCTTTCCAAACATTGCCCATGATTACCAAAGCCGTAATTTCAATAAAAATATCTATGCTTTTTGGCAAACCCACATATACAAAAATTAAGTGAGGTGAGGATAATGAGACAATATGTAAAATAGTTTTGCCAATATCAATGATGGAATCTCATCCTCAATGAGATCAACCCTTCCCAAACTATCTACTTCAAAATCCAAACCAGTTTTGAGATCTTCAAATACATTCAACCCACTACTACTTGTGCTACTCATGTGCTCATCGAAATCAGCATCACCAATGGTAGGCTTGTCCTCACAGGTAATGGCCTCAATATCTATATCTCCTATCTCATGATCATCCTCGTCTCTTGTATCACAGACATCATCACCTCCATGGCCATCATCATCCTCCATACGCTCCATATTAGTAAATGTAACATACATCACTTTGGAACATGGCGTAATAGGTATGACATGCCACTACCTATTATTATCGACCATTTGTTGATAGACAAGCTAATAGACAAGCTAATTCAAATACAAATATAGTCATGTTATTTTCCTTGCAACGAAGGTATCAAATATTTAAAAGTGAGTATTTCTATATGTGTGTACAATACCTGTTCACATTGTTGCGATAGTACTAGTGTGTCCTTACTTTGTTAAAACTTTGTGGAGTTAATAGTTACAAAGCCACTTACATGGCGTTTGATTGTTGCATTAGGGCCTCTTTCCATCAACCACTTTACATCCAAAACATACACAAAGAAGTGTCGAAAGTCAAGCTTAATAATATCTTGGATTATGCCACAATAATCATCCATGGCTCCATTGGCTCCCTCAAACCTAGCAATGATGCTGCAACCTTGTGTGTTTCTCTTATCATCAATTCGTTGTGTTCGAAAATGCTTGCCCTCACACCATATAGCATTGAACATAGTACACTACACCAAGACAAAATCAATTAAATAAACAATCTAAATTGTTGAAAGCTCCTAACTTATGCATAACATTCTATATATTGACCTTGCTCATGCATCCCCTAGCATACTCCCATTCTTCCATTGTGATATGCATCCCTCATCTCTCTCTGCTCTCTCCATTTCGTCAAGTAGCCAATCCACATGAATTTCCTTTGGAAGTGCTCTTAGATGCTGAGGGTATGGCACATGAGATCCGTGGTGTGTATGAAAGAGGGCCCTTTCTCCTTGTCTTCTTGCCTTTGCATCCTCGTATCTTGTCACCCATCTTTTCATCACATCACTATTAAGCATGCAATAGAGGTTGATATTACTAAGCAACTCTGTGTCTATTACTTTGCTGCGTCCTTTCCCTTGAGGCACAATAGAGGTCATCCTTAGGTCATCATCATCTCTCCATAGTCGTGGGAGAGAGCTATCCACATCAACAAGAAACTCAGAAATATATACAAGGGACTCTTGTACCAACCAACCCCCAGCCATGCTACCTTCAGGTCTTGCATTTTGTCTCACAAAACCCTTCAAGGTCTTCATGAAGCACTTGAGGAAGAACAACCATCGTGCATGTACAATACCACATATAGCAATCTCATCCACCAAATGCACTATGAGATGTAGTTGGCTTGTGAGAATAGAACGTGGAAATGTCTCCTCCACTAAACAAACCACCTCCATTGACATAACTCGAGCATTCTCAAGCATGGTGTGATCTATTTCCATTGAGCTCACATACCTAGAAAGGAAAAAGTACGCAATATTAGCAATATGAACACCTTGCATCCTGTAAAGTACCTCACAAGCTCACCCATCTTGTAAATACAATATTCACATTTTGTATCCTATAAAGTACCTCACAAGCTCGCCCATCTTGTAAATACAATCCTTCACGTCCTTCGATGCACTATGAGAAATGCTAGTAGGTAGTATGAATTGAACACACGAGGAATGGTTGATTAGTTGCTTCTAATTCACTCACAAATCCAGAAGGAAAAAGATATTATACACATAAAATTCTCACTTGGATGCCAATCATGAGATTTCAAGTCATATAATTGCTCTACACCTCTTTTCTTGCTCTTTCTGAAGGCCCCCTTCAAACACCTCATGCATCCAGTGGGAGTACAAACTATAGTGATAGCTCGCTTCGCCGCCACCATCTCTAGCTTTGATAACCTACACGGTGCATGAGGTAAAAAGACATGCCCATTTGGCCTCTCTTGTGGCCAAGCTTCATGCATCCTCCCTGTGGTGCGTAGATCCTCCCTTATGCTTATCGAATCTCATGTCCCATTCAAATGTTCCCAAATGGTAGATGCCACATTCTTGAAGATATGCATGGGATCAAGAAGGTGATTGATCTTGAGGTGGGACCAATATGGTAAATGATAAAAGATGGAGTATCTAAACAAAAGCTAGTGTTAGCGGCGGGAAATCTTTATTTCCATCCAATATAGCACACAATAGTTACAAACCCTTACCTGCCAAGTGGTGGAATTGTGGATCCCCGTCCCAAATTCTCATCCAATCTCCTGCAGTGAGTAACTGTGGGGGACTTCATTCCAATGGGCGACATATCTAGGATGATTAGGTAGGAGAAATCGATGGTGATTCTCAGAGATGACCTTATTCAATGCATCTGCCCATGAGGCAACTAGCGAAGGACACAAATAGGACATGCAAGGTAACCCGATGTAGTGAGACCTGAATAATACATGCAATTAAGAGTTGAAGGTGGGTTTAGGGTGCCACATCAATTGCCTACTCATAATTAAAAGTGCAATGCTTACCTAAACACTCGCCATAGCCTAGGAAGTCATGCGTCATCCACATCAAGACTGGTTTGCACTTGAAGTCTCATGAGACGAGGGAGGCCTTCTCACATCATGCACCTTAATACCTCTCCAAAGTATCTCTAGCTCACGTCAATCAAAGGCTCCAAATAAACATCAAGATTTTTGACTTTATGTTTCCCTGGAATTAGAAGGGATAACATAACATGTCCTTTCTTAATCGCCATAGAGAGTGGATGTCACGCACCGTCCTTTCACAATCACGATCAAAATTGTAGCAAAATAATAATCACGAATGAACAAGAAGAGAGATTCTAGTAAGAATCAAATTGATGAGTCTTTACAATAACTTTGGAGAAGAATCACTTTGTGAAGGAGCTCGATACCACCCATCCACCCCCGAGCTATCTCACTCTCACTCTCACTCTCACTCTCACTCGCATGAAGATGTTCAAATCAGATGATCAAATGATCAAATCTCAATCACACTCTCACTCTCACCCTCACTCTCACTCTCACTCTCAAAATATCTTGATCTTATCTTCTTATTTGTGCTGCCTCGATTAGCGTGTGCTATTGTCACTTTTGCCACGCCTCGATATGCGTGCCTTCTCTTCACTCGTGCCACCTCGAGATGCGTGCCTTCTCTTCTCTTTTGCGCAACCTCGATATGCATGCATTGGATTGTGTGTGTTCTCCTTCTCACAATCTCCTCTTCTTTATAGCCTTTCACGACTCCCAAAAAGCGGCCAAAAGCCCCCAAAATCGGCCAAAAATAGCTTTTCTCGAAAAGTGTGCATGTGCTTTTCACCTTCTTTTAGCGTGCGCTATTGATAGAAAATGCGTGCACTATTGATAGCAATGGCCCTGTTCGGAGCATCACCACACCTGCCTTGTAGATCCAATGGACAAGCTCAATAGCTCATCTCGAAGATCGGACCCTCTTCTTTCCCTTTGCATTTGACCTTTCATGGCTAACTCTTCCATCTCGACCTCCGTCTAATGCCTCAACTCTTGACACGGACATCTAAATGCACTTTTAGCTCAAAACCACTTTGTTAGCAACTTCTGACCTCCATACAGGTATGCAAATAAGTGAACCACAAATTTTTCATTAGGACAAAGTTTTTCTACTGAACAAGATCTAAAACTCTCTCGTACAGAATTTCTTCAAATTATTTCTCTAACCAACTTAAAATCAAGCTGCAAAATCGAGCCGACACCATAATGGACAAAAACCAAAATTTTTCGACCAACACCAAACTTTCCCAAAACCTTCAAAACATCAAAACCATCCTTTTTGAACACTATCTGTGATATATATTCCAAAATATTTCATATACAAAATTGGAGCGTCAAAGTGGAAGATTATAATTCACCAATATCAGTGGCCATACACTGTAAGAGGTGCTTTTAAGACCAAATGGGTTCACACCGTCCATACCCAATCCAAGTCTCAAGCTCCTAGGTTCTTCCTTGAAGCTTGGCCATGTGTCTTCCATTTAGGAGTGTTTGCGGGAGTTCTCCACTTGCCATCGGTTGATCGATGGGAGGAATGCCATGACATGAGCTCCCCAATGGATTTGCACTTGAACATATGTTGGATGCGAGGAATTATGGGAAAATGTCACAGAACCTTACGAGGTACATCCAAAGTTTTGAGATCTGCTCTATATCTTGCCTCTCCACAAGTAGGACACTCTCTTGCATCCTTATGTGGTCCACGAAATAGAACACAATCGTTGATGCATGCATGGATGTGCTTGTAATCTAATCCTCCAAGAGAGGTCACATGTTGCCTTGCCATATCTCTTGATGTCGGTAATTTATTCTCCCTTGGAAGCATTTTACACAATAGCATGCACGTGAAGACCAATAATGAGAAAAAGCATTCGAATAATTGACCCACTAGCATAATTCACCATGTTTGCAAAATAGACTTTAAGGCTTACTTGAGTAATGCATTCAAACTTGCATTGCTCTATCCATAGATGGTATGCAAGTTTAGTAACTCAAGGGAGGCATGCAGAATAGAGAATGTGCACCCCTCAAATAGTGGAGCCGATGTTGTGGTAAAAAGATAGTCCTGCTCCATGCTATCATCCCTACCCGAGGACTGATGGACATATAAATCCCGCACCATATCATCAAACACCTCCTCCTCCACGGCCTCATGAGGTAATGGTGAAGGGCTACTATCACCATCACTCCATGCATCCGTAACGGTCCCTCCTAAAGATCCCACCTCATATTGCCGACGCTTCGCCTCCTCACGACGAGCATAGGGCAACATATGCGAGTGTGGCACAGCATCCTGTATCAAATTAAAATGGGATCATAAATCAAAAACATGAGCAACCTGTTGAGATATCGAGCTCCACTCATGATATGCCAGGGTGACCGTTGTGCATTTATGTCACCGACTTGTTAGCTGTAGATGCGGTTGGTACACCGCCCATGAATAATAGCTGGATGATAGCTATCCTTATCTACTCTAGTTCGTGGCTCAGTTAGTATGCCACCTTAGTTAGCTGAGTTTGGTTTGAGACCCACATATAGGGTTCTTCTATTTCTTTGTACTAGAGTTCTTTTTGGCTTTCACAACTAAGAAGAGGAAAACTGTTTTCAGCCTCCACCTTTGTGTATATTCCCCCATTGTGTATGTGAGAAAGCCGCAAGTGAGACTCCTTCCCTCTCTCCCACTATCTTCACATGGTATCAGAGCCTGGTTCGTGGTAAGGAGCTCAAGAAAGCAAACCAAGTTTGTGGTGTCCTGGTAAGAGAACCAGTGTTGCTTTCCTTTTTTGAGTTTGGGAGAAAATCTCTGCAGGTAGCACAGCCGGAAAGTGCAAGAGTGCATTGTCTCAGATTGAGACGCCCTTCGCGGTGTGGCGAGAGTGCAATATATACTACGAGGACTTTATTTTTCTGATTTGAGGCCATTTCAGGGCCCGTTTTGGAGGCGGAAGTTCTCCACAAGCACTGAGAAAAAGGCCCTATTTTTACTGCGCGACCACTGCTCTACAGGTCGGTGAAAAGTTGCCACAAAAATTACATCGTATGCGTGTGCGTAGAGATACTGGGAGTTACAGAATCATCCTTATTGCCTGTTGATGCAAAACAGTCACTAGGAAGTGACTGTGTGGTTAAATACCACTTTCGTCAGTTTTGCATATTTGCCGTCGTGAGGCAGAATCTGTGTTTTTTGTAGTGACACAATATTTTGCAGTGTTCTATAATGGCGTTTGATTCTCTTTCAAAGATTGTCACTGAAAAGCTTGACAAGAATAACTTTCAGGCATGGAAGTTTATAATGACGAATTTCCTTATGGGAAAAGGCTATTGGGAGTTCATTACAGGAAATGAAGAAGAACGAGTTCTTCCTAATGTTCCCAATCAACAGGAAATGCAAGCATTTAAAGGATGGCATGAGAGAGCCAGAAAAGTTATGTACTGGCTGTCTATCAGTATTTCAAATTCTATGATTGTGCATATTCAAGATGCAAGTACACCAAAGGAGGCATGGGATACTTTGGCAAAAATGTACAACACAAATACGCAAGCCAAGAAAATGCAGCTTAAGCAGGAGTTGCATAATGTGCAGAGAGAAAATATGAACATCAATGACTACCACATGAAGGTGAAGAAAATTGCAGATGCACTTGCTTCCATTGGGTTGCCAGTGGAAGATGATGATTTAGTTTCTGTGACCTTGAATGGTCTAGGAAAGGATTATGCACAATTCCGGACATCCATTGCCGTCCGTGAAAAATTTCCTGATTTTGAGGAGTTGTTTGCTCTTCTAGTTTCTAAAGAGCAGAGAAATGGTGGTGCATCTTCTTCAGGAGGAACTTCAAAAGAAACTGCCTTCTACTCAAATGTTGAAAGAGGTAGAGGCAAAGGTAGAGCAGGCCGATCTGGAGGCCATGGTAGAAATTAAAATATGCACCAAATTCAAGAAAACCACTCCTATGGAGGAGGACGTGGTAACTCTAGAGGAAGGGGGAGCCAAAGAGGTCGTGGTGGATGGCAGAGAGGCCAAAATGCAAACAACAATGTTGAATGCTACTATTGTGGTAAAATGGGTCATATGGCTAAAGATTGCTATAAAAAGCAGAATGACATCATGAATGGAAAATTGCAGCAAGGGAATTATGCATCTTCTAGTAGACAAGGTGATGACAGAAATGAGCATCTATTTATGGTGCAGCACATGACCAATTCTGTGACAAGTGCAGAAGAGAGCAATGATGTGTGGTATGTTGACTCAGGTGCATCAAAACACATGACAGGTCATGCAGAATGGATGTAGGATGCAAGGAAAATAGAAAGACCAGGATTTTTGGAGATTGGTGATGATACTACACATTCTATTGTGCAGATTGATAAAATTCCTTTGTCTATGCAGGATGGGAAAAACAAATACCTATTTGATGTATTTCATGTCCCAAACATCACCAAGAACCTGGTTTTTGTTGGTCAAATGGTTGAGCAAGGCTTGTAGGTCAGATTTAATCCTCATGGATGCTTTGTTGAGGATATGAAAAATAACGGTCGCTTGATAGAAAAAGGAAAGAAGAAGGGCAGGATGTTTACGTTGGATGTGGACATGCCTGAATTGAGTGCAGCAATGTTTTCACATGGGACCGGTGTAGTTGTAGATATTGATATTTGGCATAAACGCATTGGTCATGTTAATGTACAACGACTTAAATCAATGCAGGCCCAAAATATTGTTGTAGAATTGCCTAAATTCAAGGTTGCAGAAATGCATAAGGTATGTGAAGCCTGTCAATTTGGAAAACACTCGGGGGGGTCACTATGTATAAACCCTCTATATCACATGCGTTCAAGGCCTATATTTAAAGTCCCTTATCTGTAAAAAATTTCATTAATAAAATGTACCCCTTTTCTATACAAATCTGTAAATTTTTTCCAAAACTATTTTAAATAGTCCCTTATGTATATTTATTTCTGTAAATTTTAGAAATAAAAAAAATCCTTCTGTTGAACTCACGTGATAGGGTTACATATGATGAGTGACCCCCCCGAGGGAAAACAGGCAAGGAAACCATTTCCTAGACATGTTCAAGAGAGTAAGAAGCCATTGGAATTAATCCACTCTGATGTGTGGATTACTAAAGTTGCATCTATTGGAGGCTGTCATTATTTTGTCACTTTTATAAATGACTATAGCAAAAAAGTTTGGGTGTATTTTATGAAAAAGAAAAGTGAAGTGTTTGGGAATTTCAAAGCTTTCAAAGCTATGGTTGAAAAAGAAACAGGCCTGCAAATAAAATTCCTAAGGTTAGATGGAGGGGGAGATACCTCTCAAATGAGTTTGCAAGGTTCCTGCAGGAGCATGGCATAAAGCAGTAATATTCATGCAGTCATACCCCACAACGAAATGGACTTGCAAAAAGGAAAAACAGGCATATTGGAGAGGTATCTCGGGCTATGCTAAATGAAAAAGACCTACCAAATTATTATTCGGCTGAAGCAGTTGCTACAGCAGTTTACATAATGAATAGGACTCCCACTGCAGCAATACACGGCACGACGCCAGAGGAGATGTATAGTGGTAGGAAACCAGATATTTCTCATTTGAAAATTTTTGGTTGCATTGCCTATGTTCATGTGCCAGATGAGTTGAGGTCCAAGTTGGATCCAAAAGCTGAGAAGTGCATCTTTATTGGTTATTCTCTATAGCAGAAAGGGTATAGATGCTATAATTCTTATACTCGTAAGTTTACAATGAGCAGAAATGTTGTTTTTGATGAGATGAGCAGCTGGTATAAACCAGTAAATGTGATTGATGATGTAGATGCACAAAATGGTAATGCTTCTCAGAATTTATAGTAGCAATCACAAAATATTAGTGGACCTGCAGTGTCCTCTAGCAGTGGTTCACATACTTCACCATGGATACATAGATTGAGATCAGGAGAATCTCCTCAAAGCAATGCAGATAGTGGTATGCAGGTATCACGGAAAGGAAAAGAGAAGGTAGATCAGCCCATGTTTGATGTGAATGCAGGTCACTTAGTATGTGGATGGTGAATCCAATGGCTCAAAACAGAGCATTGATGATGAGTTGGGTATTCCTTCTGTTGTTACACCTGGAGTAAGGAAGACCAAGGATGTTTTGAGAGCACTTGGAAGTGAGCCTATTTTGCGTAGGTCTACCAGAGCTAGGTGTCCTGTGGATAGGCTAAAATATGATGGATTTACAGCCATTCACTTTGCCTATATGGTCAAAGTGATACAGGAACCACAACCCACTTCTTTTGAGCAAGCCATGGGAAAAGAAAAATGGGAGAAAGCCATGGATGAAGAAATGGATGCCTTGGAAGAAAATGCTACATGGGAATTGGTGCCTTTGCCTAAAGACAAGAATGCAATTGGCTGTAAGTGGGTTTATAAAATGAAGCACAATGCAGATTGTTCTGTGAACAAATACATGGGAAGATTAGTTGTCAAGGGGTATGCACAGACATATGGCATTGATTATGAAGAAACATTCAGTCTGGTTGCAAGGATGGCAATTGTAAGAGCAGTCATTGCTATGGCTGCATCAAAGGGATGGTCTTTACATCAGATGCATGTAAAGAATGCCTTCTTGCATGGTGATTTGCAAGAAGAGGTTTTTATGAAGCAGCCACCAAGTTATGTTCATGCTGTTCATCCTGAGTTTGTTTGCAGGTTGAAGAAAGCCTTGTATGGCTTGAAGCAAGCACCTAGAGCATGGTCTGACAAGATAGGACAGTATCTTGTCACTATTGTCTTTTAGATTTCCAAGGCAAATTTCTCACTTTATGTGAGCAAAACAGAGAAAGGTATTATGCTGCTTGTTATTTATGTTGATGATTTGATCATACAGGTTATAGTGATGAAGATATCCTTCATGTGAAAATTCTATTGAAGCAGAAGTTTGAGATGAAGTATTTGGGAGAGATGTGTTATTTCTTGGGCATTGAGGTGATTAGATCACCAAGTGGAATACAGCTCTTGCAGAGGCAGTATGGATTAGACATGCTATCCAAATATGGGATGATAGACTGTAAGCCTATTTCAGTTCCTTTGGAGCAGAATGTGAAGCTGAGCGCAGATGCAGGTGGAGCTTCTGGAAGACCCTACTATGTACAGACGCATAGTAGGAAGTTTAATTTATATGACTATTACCAGGCCAGATTTGAGCTATGCTGTTGGATTGGTAAGTCAGTTTATGCAGGCTCCAAGAAAATTGCATTTGGATGCGGCTAGATGCATACTTAGGTATGTGAAGTCCACATTGCAGTATGGACTATTTTATGAGGCTGGGCTTCAGATACAGTTGCATGGATACACTGATGCTGATTGGGCTGGTAGTATTTCTGATAGACGATCTACCAGTGAATATGTGTTCTCTTTTGGGAGTGCTGCAGTCACTTGGAGCAGCAAGAAACAGCCTAGAGTTGCCTTTCGAGCACAGAGGCTGAGTACAGGGGTGCAGCAATGGCTACATGTGAGGTAGCTTGGTTGCATAAGCTACTTTATGATATGCATCAGTCTACAGGTGGGCCAGTTGTCATTTATTGTGACAACATGAGCAGTATACACTTGGCAAATATTCCAGTCTATCATGCTAGAACAAAGCACATTGAGGTGCATTATCACTATGTGTGGGAGAAGGTTTTACTAGGTCTTATTGATCTAGTTTATGTCAGCACAGAGGATCAAGTAGCTGACATATTCACGAAGGCATTGGGTGCAGAGAAGCTGCGCAAGTTCAAAGGCCTGCTTCGTGTGCAGGAATTGGGATTGAGCTCGAGGGGGAGTGTTGAGATATCGAGCTCCACTCGTGATATGCCAGGGTGACCGTTGTGCATTTATGTCACCGACTTGTTAGCTGCAGATGCGGTTGGTACGCCACCCATGAATAATAGCTGGATGACAGCTATCCTTATCGACTCTAGCTCGTAGCTCAGTTAGTATGCCACCTTAGTTAGCTGAGTTTGGTTTGAGACCCACATATAGGGTTCTTCTATTTCTTTGTACTAGAGTTCTTTTTGGCTTTCACAACTAAGAAGAGGAAAACTATTTTCAGCCTCCACCTTTGTGTGTATTCTCCCATTGTGTATGTGAGAAAGCTGCAAGTGAGACTCCTTCCCTCTCTCCCACTATCTTCACACACCCATAGATATCTCAATCAACCTTAACTCTTTAACACTTACCATGTTTACGATCGCATCCCATTCTGCATACTTTGAGACGTGATTGAGTGTAATTCTGCGTGCACGATGGCATGTTTCCTCGACATCGATCACACATACATTTGATTTTTTGCTCCAACCACATTTCGTGATGGTGGATACGGAGGGATTCATCCTCGCTAGAGCTACTTGTTGAAGATGAAGACATCCTACATATAAACAACCCAAAATAAATGTTCATGCATGAGCTGTAAATGTCAATACTCTGTGGAGCATCTAAAAGCACATCTAACACCGCGTCTGTACTGTGGAGCGTGTCTATAGGTGCATTAAAAATGTACTTTAGATGCGTTGCTAGATGCACAGATAGATGAGCTTTTAGATGCATAGACTGTGAGCTGATTTTTGAACCTACTTTTAGCATTCTTGCTTTCCTTCACATACTTTTAGCGTCGCGCGGCTTGCTTTCCTATTAACAAACACAGCTCTAGGCATCCACACTTATCTCCAAGCACCCACACTCATCCCCAGGCTTACACAATCATCCCCAAGCACACAAGAGAAGAGGGTGAACAAGGAAGAGAAGAAAGAGAAGCAGCTTTGAAGAAGGACAAGAAGCTTCCATACATCTATCCAAGGTAAGTCTCTTGGCAGTTGATCTTCTTTAAAAGTTGCTCTCTTTGGATTCATCCTTTGTCATATGCAAGGAACGGATGTTTTTGGTACTAGTGTTGTTCTTTTTGGGGTCGAGCGCATGTCCTTTTCAGTTTCTCTGGAAAAGGCTGTTGGAAAACTGAAGGAAAAGAGTAGAGTGGACACAAACTCAGAATACTTGCATTACTTCCATTGTAGAATGAAGAAGAGTGAGGTCCTTAAGTAGGCACCTCATACATGCTCACTGACATCACTGATGACCTCAGAGCTCCACAATCATCTCCTCAATCTGCTCCTAGATTCTCTCAATCATCCTATGTGGCTCTCCACCACCTAACTGTGCTTGTGGGCACCTAACTGTGCCTCTAGCACTCACACATAGAAACATAAGGTGTGCCTGAGGCATATACCTTGAGATATCCCAACAAACCCCCCCTCAAGGAAATGCCTCAGGCTATGCCAAGGATACATCTAGTCTCATAGTTTCTCATGCCATCTCATGGTGGTCAAGGATAAATCTATGGCTAGGTTCTCATGCTAGCAAGGGTTCCCTTGGGTGTAAGGTAAACAAAAGGGATACAAAAAGACCTTCCAATGGTTATCTCCCCTGCATGTACATGCACACAATGTCTGCAGGAGGTACCATGGAACAAAACATACACATGGCCTACATCATAAGGTGACCAGAGGTGTTTACAAAACACACAAAACACAATAGTTTATTTTTATTCATTTTGGAGGACTATCCAGGCTGAGTACCTTGACATAAAAAGAGAGATCTGGAGCATACATAGAGATGTTTAAAATGCATAATCTTCATGGGATGCCTCATCTTGTGGAGGCTCAACTGAAAGTAGATTTGCATTTTCTTTCTTTGCTTTGGCTCTGCAAAACTTCTCATTATGGTTGTTCTTGCCACAGTGCTTGCATGGATTAATTTTGAAGCAGTCCTTTGAAAGGTGATTTGTCTTTCCACAGTGATTGCAAGAAGTATACTTGCCCTTCTGGACTTTTGTAGCATAAGCAGTGTCATTGCCTTTCCTGAGCTCCATATGCCTTTCTTCTTCTTGGAGAGCAGAGATAATACCTTCAAGATTAGGATTAGGAAGATTTTTCAAAGTGGTAACTATGTGATCATAATCTTCAGGCATGCTCTTAAGTAACACTGCCATAGCATCATCTAGAGAAATAGGACAGTTGATAGAAGCTAATTGAGTCATAAGACTCCGCATATAGTTGACATGAGCTGCCAAAGTAGTACCACTAGCCATCTTCAATTCAAAGAAAGAGATTTTAAGTGATAGTTTAGAGATGTGAGAGCTAGCACCAAAAATCATGTCAAGCTTCTGCCAAGCTTCCGAAGGAGACTCCAACTCAGAGATATGGTGAATATAATCATCTCCTAAAGCAAGAGCAATGATACCGTATGCTTTTTCTTCTCTAGATGGATCCCTTGCCGGTCGTGTCGGAGTTGAGGATTCTCCAGCATTGGAGGCCGTAGAAGAAGCGGTAGGAGTCGGTTTGACAAGTCCCCATAAGTTCTCCCTCATCAATGCAAATTTCACCTTCATCTGCCATGTATGGAAGCCCTTTCCATTGAACTTTTCTAGATTCAATAGGGTAGCCATGAGAGGGTCTAACCCAGATATTGGGCAGTGTCTATCTCTCTTACAAGGCAAAAAAAATAACTGAAAGACTTCCAAAATATGAGCACTTGATGTAGCAAAGACTAGTGACCAATATTCAAACAATGATGCTTCTTCTTACATGCTTCACAGAGGTGGCTTAAAATGAGAACTTTCCAATCAAAACCAGGTCTAGTAATTCAAAACAAAACTAAAGCCACACTTGTACTGAAGTTATTGAAAGCTTCAAAAAACCAGAAATGCTAGAGTAGCATTTTATGTAGCATCATCTTCAAAAACTTGTCCAAAACTGTCAAAACTGAAAAGCTGAACTTGGAGGGCTTGTAGCTCACTCTTCAAAGCAAGGAAAAGAGGGCTTTCTGAAGCAAAAGAAAGCTCGTATACCAGAGAAGGTCCAGCACAGAGGTTGGATGAAATGGTGTGCACTTTTGCCCGGGAGAGTTGCTACAGGCTGAAACTGAGTTTTGACGATTTCTCCCTCGTTACTGAACCAAATGACCTAAAAAATGGCTCAAAATCTTCGTCTTGAGGTCGCCCATCTATTGCTAAGAGGGCTTAGGCAATGGCAAAGCAGATAGGGAGTATTGAGCAACAGAAGAAATTTGCTTTTTGGAGAATGGCAGCCACCAGAGACGTTTTTTCTTCAATTGCTTGCAGGTGGAAGTTCGCCCATACTAGAGGAGTTTCCAGCTCAGAGGGTTTGGGCAATGGTCGTTTGTAGGTGGAGAACCAAGCTCTCAAAGATTTTGGGAAGAAAGAGGAAAATGGAGAAGAAGATGATGATGTGGCAAAAATGGGCTCAAGGGGGATCAAATGGCTCTGATACCATGTTGGAAAACTGAAGGAAAAGAGTAGAGTGGACACAAACTCAGAATACTTGCATTACTTCCATTGTAGAATGAAGAAGAGTGAGGTCCTTAAGTAGGCACCTCATACATGCTCATTGACATCACTGATGACCTCAAAGCTCCACAATCATCTCCTCAATCTGCTCCTAGATTCTCTCAATCATCCTATGTGGCTCTCCACCACCTAACTGTGCTTGTGGGCACCTAACTGTGCCTCTAGCACTCACACATAGAAACATAAGGTGTGCCTGAGGCATACACCTTGAGATATCCCAACAAAGGCATATGTTGGAGTGTGTCTATATACGCATCTAACAGTGCGTCTCTCTTTTGGAAAAACAGATAGCCATGCCTGTAGACGCGCTGTTAGACACGTCTATAGATGCACTCTGACAGTCTATTATGTATTCTTCCCTTTCCCCTTCCTTTTCCTTCTCTTTCCCTTTCCCTTCCCCTTTCCTGTCCCCAAAGGCTCCCCTTCCACTTTCAAGAAAAGGATTTCATATTGACTGATGGAAATAAGTGATTGCATGAATGAAGAAAGGGATTCTATGAATGATGGAAAGGGATTGCATGATTGAAGAAAGAGATTGCATGAATGATGGAAAGGGAAAGCATGATTGAAGAAAGGGATTGCATTCGTGAGGAAATAAGGGATTCTCTTTTCCTCTCTTTTCCTCTATTTTCCTCTCTTTTCTCCTCTCTTTCCTTCTCTCTTTTTCTCTCTTTTATTCCCACTTTTTTTCTCTTTTTCTCCTCTCTTTTCCTCTCCTTTCTCCTCTCTTTTCCTCTCCTTTCTCCTTTCTTTTCCTCTATTTTCCTCTCTTTTCTCCTCTCTTTCCTTCTCTCTTTTTCTCTCTTTTATCCCCACTTTTTCTCTCTTTTTCTTGTCTCTTTTCCTCTCCTTTCTCCTCTCTTTCCTTCTCTTTTCTTCTCTCTTTTTCTCTCTTATCTCCTTTCTTTTTTTTCCTCTCTTTTCCTCTCTTTTGCTCTCTTTTCCTCTCTTTTTTTCTCTCTTTTTCCCCACATGAAGCTTCAATAGCCTGACATTGAGCAAGCAGATACAGACTTCTATCACTCTAATTCAAAGAATGCAGGAGTCTTTAAATGCTTGCTCAATGTCAGACTGTCACTCTATTTTTTCTTTTGCATCTCATGCTCAATGTTAGGCTGTCACTCTATTCTTTCTTTTGCATCTCATGACAAGGGCATGCTCGATGGTAATTTTCTTTTTTTCTTTTCTTCAGTTCATCATGTGGCCAAGAAACTCATCAGCCTCACCTGATTTTTGGGATGCCATCTTTTGGGAGTTATATAACATTTTGGGGCATCCTCCCACTCCTACGGAGTTATACACATACATGACAGGTACTACAAGCACCCCCTAGGAGTCGGCAGTATAGACTCCAAACCATCCCAATCCCACACTAGCTGAGATTACCCCAGTGGAGTTGAGATAGCCTAGCCAGCTACAAAGCTGAGCCCCTTCTCCCCCCTACGATTAGGAGGTCCTTCTGCCTTGCAAAGTCGTGTACTCCCGTGCTATTGAGAGTCACTTCTCCAACTACGACTAGGCCAACGTACTCTCGTGCAGTCGAGAGTCACTTCTCCAGCTACGAGTGGCCAACGTACTAGCTCGACATGATAGGGCAACAGGCATAGTAGTAGGGAGAGCGGTGGGGGATGCATGGCACAATGTTTTGGGTGGGTAGTGGTGGGGATGGGGATGATTCAGATGATGTAGACATGCCACAGGTGATGGTACGATCTTCTATGACATCACTCAGACAAGAGGCATCTTGATGGATGCATGGGGGAAGGACATTATGGCCTTCATGCGCTCTATAATTGCTAACAATTATAGAGATTGCTTTATTCACTACAAAGACTAGCCAAAAAAGTTGGCTGATGAGACCCTTACTGCTGTTCGCTCTAGGGATCCCAATCCCCCCTATGTTTAGTTCACAGATAAATGGGCCAAGTCAAAGGTTGTTACGATACTTGCTAATAAAATATCTTCGCTTTAAAGACAGGCACTAGCCAAGATTGCCAGGAGAGAGGGAGGTCAACCACCAAGGGACCAACCCCACACCACTCACAAGCATGAGTGGAAGAAAGCAATGAAGGTAGCGAAGGCGGAGCCCAATCTGTAGCATGTGGAGGCACGAAGGATCCAAATGGAGCAATATGGAAGCATGCATTTTGGAGCAGGGGGTGTTGAATCATGGGAGGCCCAATTTGTAAGTATCGATCTCAAATTATATTATTTATGTAGTTTATTAGGAGGTTGTTTCTTTGTACTAACCCCTCCGCAAATTGTATCATCTTGCAGCTTGATATCATGGGTAGGTACCCTACTCCTATCGAGACAACCTACCATTGCCACCATCGCAGAGGAGATACATGGAGGCACTTCTACGATGATGGGTTGATTACTAAGGAGCAGTATATCTAGGCTACTGGAGCGCCCCCCCAGGTATTTAAAAGTAGTTAAATAATGTCAATATTATAAGTAAAGATTTGATTTTTTATACATTGATACATGTCCCTCGTTTACAAGGCCCTATAGCTGATCAGCAGGAAGAAGATGAGGAAGAAGGGAGCGAAGAATGGGGCAAAGAAGGAAGCGAAGAAGGGATCAAAGAAGGGAGTGAGGACGCGGAGAACTTAGATTAGTTGTAGAAGTAGTGCTAGCTACTCTTTTTTGTACTTGAAGCCACTGACTTGGCTTCGTGCCTCTCTTGTATATACACTCCTCTTATTTTTTGTACTTGAAGCCACAGGATGTGGCTTGGATTCGGCGTGCTATATGTACATACAAGCACTTTCTGAGCTATGAATTAATATACACTCCTTTTTTTTTTTTGGCTTTCAATTTCCTTGTGCAATTTTCTATCAATGAATTCCTTGTGAACTAAGCATTTTGGAATTGTAATGTTTATTCGGAATTGTAATCATCAGCTATAGACGTGCTTGCAATTGTGCTAATTAAAATGCGGTTGGCTATAAGAATTGAAATGCACAATGTGGAAATGGGATTCTTGTAACTACATAGCATACACAACATACACAGCATTCTATTCAACCACACAAATTTTTGCTTTTATTAACAAAAAAGATTCTGTCTAGAGCGTCTATAAGCACGTCTATGTACGCGTCTCTCTGTTTTTTTTAAATTTCTAGCCGAGCATCTATTTGTGCATCTATTGGCACATCTATAGGCATGTCTGTCTATTATATAGATGAACCCTCTATATCATGTGCATTCAAGGCCTATTTGTAAAATTACTTATATGTAATTTTTCCATCAATAAAATGTACCCTTTTTCTATACAAATTTGTAAATTTTTTCCAAAATCATTTTTAAAACTCACTTATGTAAATTAATTTCTGTAAATTTTAGATATTAGAAATATCCTTCTGTTGAACTCACGTGACAGGGTTACATATGATGACTGACCCCTCCGAGTAATATAGGCATTGTATCATACATCAAATCTAGTGATAAATTGAAGCCATACAGGTCGTACAACCTCCAACGCATTGACTCACCCAAAAAACCTACTACTTTAATTTGGATTCTCTTTCCAATATGGTAGATTGCTTGGAGGCTATGCAGTATATTACTAACTCTTGTAAACATTCTACTAGGGGAGTTGCAGATCATGCCAAGATGCATGAGTGCTCCTCAGGCTACATTTTCTTGGAGACTATGCATTATATGACTAACTCTCAGAAACATTTTGCTAGGGGAATATTTGCAGACCGTGCCAAGTAGGGATTTAAAAAGTATGTTTTTTAAAATAAAAATATGTACTTTTCAACTAAAGATCATGTCCTAATGCCCTAAATGCAAAAAAATGTGGTTCTCTACACCGACTGTCGATCGAAAGACCACTGGGTAGTATGTGCTCTTACTGCATGATACCATTAAGAAAACACCAGACGGTATCTAGCCATACCAAGCGGTATCAATTTGTCCACACAGTCCATGGTCTATATCGGCAATAATTATTAGGGCACTAGTAAACAACATCGGTAACCTTCCTATACCGTGTGGTACGTGTCCATTTAGCGCATGTGAGAGCTTGGATCATCCGATTCAAAAGGATATGAAATCATGTACGTTGAGATACCGTGCGGTACAGGAAGGGTACCGGCGGTGTTTGTGATGAAATCTATAAAAGGACCCTGCCCCCACCACTAGACCACCCTGCAAACCTATCTCTTTCCTGCCGCAACTCTTACTTTCTACTTTTGGTGAGCTCCTAGAGCTTTTAGAGTCGGTCAGTCGAGCCAGGTGATGAACCGTCTCGGCCGTCGGATTCACCTCGCCTGGCTAACTATTGGTAGGCTATTTGAGAGAGGGAAAGAGAGGCATTGAAAGAGAGAGAGAGAGGAAAGAGAGGGAGGGAGAATAAAAAAGAGAGAGAGTAAAAGGGAGAGAGGAAAATAAAGAGAGGGAGAGTAAAAGAGAGAGAGGGAGAGTAAAAGAGAGAGAGGGAGAGATGTTTGTTTATGTCTCAGTTAGGCCAGGAGATAATCTGCTTCAGTCGATCGTACTCTCCTCGCCTTGATTGATGTGTATAATAATAGTAAAGATCAAGGCCAGGTGATGGTTTGCATCTGCCAGCCGTTTTCCCCCTGCTTCAACCTTCTTATATATCATATCTATTTATGTACATAGGTGTCAGTAGAGCCGAGTTTTATTCGGATGATGGCCCACTTTAACTGGCCGACTAGTTCCTCCCGATAAAACTCTTCCCAACTAGATGTGTGATTAGCAAAGCTGATCTAGATCATCTTGGTTATATGATGCTGTTATATGTTATATGTTCTTACATCCACTAGTTGAGAGATTGACACTCGATAGTGACTTTATGGAATTTGCTCGTAGTGTTTTCTATAGTAGTAGATTACGTTGCAAGAAACGATCATGATGTTGCATGTTACTTTTGAGTGAAATTTAGTTTACACCTACATTGTGTATTTTGAATGTTCTTTATTTTGCAAGTGTATTATGAATGCTCTTTATTTTTAAGTTTGAGTGCTTATAAAACAATTGTTGCATGCACTAGATCACTACACTGTCTACACACCCATCTCTGATGGCAACACAAGAGCAGTTAAAGCATGAGATTCAAATGCTTGCCCGTAAGACAACGATTGAGCACTTGATAGGATTGAGTGACAAGGAAATCCGAGCCCATGCAAGCTCTAAATTTCTTCACGATCAAATGATATCTCGAATACTTGATCTTCTTTACGTGAGCTGGCTTGGTTGCGATCGAATGACACGGTCGGAGGTGGGGCAAATACTTGAACAATTTATCCCTCGAGTATTTGGAGATTCAGTAGGAAAATGGGGATAATACAAGGTGAGAAATCAAGCCTTGCCCGATATATGAGAGGTGATGCTTGCACTCTGGACGACCAAATGGAAGGCATCGTAGATATCTAAATTTAGAAAAAACCAGAAGGAGAAAGCGTCCATCGTTGGAAAGGCAACAGCTAGTTTCCTAGTCCATATGACTAAGATGTCTAGTGGTCCAGAAGCAAATGCTGACTCAGGCCAAGTTAAAGGGAGAGCATAGATAGAACTATGTGCTGCATCTGTCGACATGTGCTCCCACATAGTACACTTTCCATTGCAAGTGTTGACCTTGCACAAGTCGGTGGGCAAGGGAGGAGAAGGGAAGGTATTTAGGATATAGGTGCAAGGTGTCCCAGGTCTTAGGCCAACAGAGTGGTATGCTGGCAAGAGGAGCAATAAAGATGATGCCCAAACCCATCTGGCACTAGAGAATGAGCTAGCAATGACAGTTGTCCATAGAGGTGTCTATCGAGTATTGGGGTACTCACACACCCAAGAGTTATGGGTCGTCACTCCCTTTTTTAATGGTGGAAGTTTACACAATATGTTGATGTGTCTCCCACAGCGATGTGGGACATATGTGCAATAATGGGTTAAGACCACACATCCTAGAGAATAACCTCGCTTTGACTGGAAATCTCCACTCACTAGGTTGCAAACAAGGTTATTTTGTTATCATGCATTGCCCATTTGTGCTGCTATTGCCAATGGTTTGAAAGCAGTTCATGAACAAAGATATGCGGACACTGATCTACAAGCAACCAACTACATGCTGGACTTCACGACGAATGACAGGTTTGTCTGAGTGGGGATTATTGATTGGGAAAGAAGCCTCCATT
Source organism: Dipteris shenzhenensis (assembly GCF_047967505.1). NCBI lineage: Eukaryota > Viridiplantae > Streptophyta > Polypodiopsida > Gleicheniales > Dipteridaceae > Dipteris > Dipteris shenzhenensis. The sequence goes on along the minus strand of NC_141614.1, from coordinate 26,972,778 downwards.
AGACCAAAAGTCGATATCCACAAGACCTAGATTTGGCTCCTCCCAGGGCATGTCCATGGTTAGCATCGAAATTATACGCTAGTACTACTACCTGGCCAAATTAGAAGGGTGCATGTGCATCGGAGTTAGATTGCTTTGCCGTTGGATGCCTATTTTAGCAAATTGGCAACTTTCTCATAGATTCTATAGATGCTCTCAGTGAGAGTTTTGTGAAGGACGACATTGCAATCAAGCTCTTGGTGATTGTGGGAATGCGCTTTGCAATATTGGTCCAAGGGAGTGACCTTTCATGGGAGCAATTTTAACAAAACTGCATAGTTTCAATGTAAACGAGGATGTGGCAATGCGACCCATTGAGGAAATGAAGACATGTTGTTGAATAAAAGCACTATGATTGCCAAAGTTTAATGTCTTTGAAAAATGTTAATGTGGGTTTAAAAATGTGACAATTTGTCAGAGTTTGACATTTTTATTCATATAATTTAATCGATCGTGGTCAATCCTTAAATCTGTTAGTTAAATAAACTCTTATATGGTATGGTTGGCATAAACATGTTATAATTAAATGTTTCAATAACAAGTCACTCACTCAATCTCACATGGTGCTTATATTTTCTCTTGCTCCCTCCCTCACAAGTCACCATGGCATTCCACATTGCAACGTGGAATGCAAGCTGCATACGCATCTCAAGATCCAAGGGTGAGGGGAAAGCAAGCCATGAAGCACATCATGGATGTGGTTGATGCTACCCTCCTACTAACACGAAGACATGAGGCACGTGCAATTACCAATGCAAGTGTATCTTATGATCCGAATGGTTGGAAATGGAACCGCATCAACACAGTGGTGACCAACGAGGACATTGCAGGAGTATGGGATTATGGCGATGGCTCACATGGACGGTGGCCCATCAAGAATTGCCACCACCCTGCCATGAGGGGTAATGCATACTATATATACTACATAATCAAGTCTGACAAGCCTCATAGTGGGGCTCTGCCACTTTACTTTGCAAAGATGTTATATGTAAAGTTTGTGTTGGACGTGCTTGTAGATTTTGCTAAAACCCAAGACACGGGGCAAAAGGCCAGTGCAACCACAAGCCACTATTGTTCCCATCGTTGCAACACCGCCTGCTAATGTGGGAATCCCAACTTTGGGTAAGTGAAGTACATGCCATTTTGTTACATGTCCATTGTTGTAGTTGTTATATGTGGATACTAGTGGCGATACTGCACATCCTATTGTGCAGATTGGTAGAATTCCTTTGTCTATACAGGATGGAAAAAAGAAATACCTGTCTAATGTATTTCATGTCATGAATATCACCAAGAACCTGGTTTCTTTTGGTCAAATGGTTGAGCATGGCTTGTAGGTCACAATATGCACCACCATTTCTCTACTCTTCAGAAATTAGAAGAGCAATCAAGTCCCCAAAATCAGGAAAATTCTCATGGATGGCAATGGATGTTCGGAATTGTGCATAATCCTTTTCTAGACCATTCAAGGTCACAAAAACTAAATCATCATCTTCCACTGGGGACCCAATAGAAGCAAGTGCATCTGCAATCTTCTTCACCTTCATGTGGTAGTCATTGATGCTCATATTTTCTCTCTGCACATTATGCAAATCCTACTTGAGCTACATTTTCCTGGCTTGCATATAGCCCACCTATTTAGTTTGGTGCACAAGTGACAAGAGTTGTGAGGGGCTTCTAACCAGTAGGAATCTAATAAGGGATGCTTGTCAAATGTTGTTGGGTTGCATTGATGAGATAAACGTTGAACTTACTTGCTCTCCCTCTAGGCTCCGACTCTACCTGAGTCGTCCTTTCGTTCCCACTCACGATCTCTACATTTCTCACTCTCTATCCAACTTGCATTTCTTGCTCCGAGCTAAGCAGAAGCCTCAAAGCTTGTTTGCTCCTCCGCTGTCCTCTTGCTTCTATTGCTTTGGCTTTGTTTTCCATGGCAGCCAATAACCCCATTGTGCTGCCATTCTTGCTTACCATTACTAGCCTTGTTATCATGGGAGAGCATCCCGGTCAACGTGCCCATCTGGTGGAGTGCTTATGTGCCACCGCATCCTTTTAACCGCATTCATTTTCTGAGTAGCTGCACTTTGTCCCGCCTCCCTCGTGATGGTTTTTTAGGATCAGTCGTTTTCACAAAGTAATGATAGTAAGGAGAAAATGGATCCACCTAAGATCATATGCTTTTGTTATGGAGAAAACCATCTTCATTCTGATTGTCCCATTTGGGCTGAACATTTCAAATTCCTCAAAACTAACATGGGTAAAGAATTGGATCCAAAATGTCAAGCTATTGTAGCTAAGCTACCAGAAATAGTTGATGCCCAAGTCATTACCATGTCACAAGGTTCAGTTGCAACTCCTGCAAAATATGTGCTCCTCAAATTAAGAAATTAATTGGAAAGCTCAAAAGGAGTTTGTTGTTAAAATTTCCAAGGAGCTTGTATTTTCTTTTTGGGCTGCCCATACTCGTGTCTCACCAAATAAAAAAAATGTCTACCAAAAGCGGATAGGGTTGAAATCATATGTGAATCATCCAGTACATCTCCTTGAAATACCTCAGGCTATTTCTTCATGCCTGTCATATTGACACTACCTTATCCACTATTACAAATCTATTCATTTATATGTAGACTATATACTAGCTTGTTGCACATTACTTAGGTGAATTTGTGCTACAAGTTGCATATAGCTAACTACGCTTTTCAGTGACAATCTATGAAAGAGCATCATACGCCATTACAAAACGCTGCAAAAATATTCTGTCACTACAAAAAATGATATACATGGCAAAGTATATGCAAACTACTACTACTACTACTACTCAATTGAATCGTCCTCGTCTTTCTCGTCTTCGTCTTGCTAGCGTGATCCTTGGCCCTCATGAGCTACGCTTGCTCCCTGACTCTCGTGAGCTGCGCCTGAACCCTAGCCCTCATGATCGCTCACCTCCGGTGATGGGACGCTCGAGATTTGACTCTAAGAGTGAAACCATATTAATTGAAAACTAGAGTGGGACTTAAAGAATAAAACAATTTAAAAAGTGAGATTACAAGTAGGAGTAGACTTATACCATGCGAGCAGCCACCTGAGCCCAATCGACCGTTGCTCCCATTGCCTCCTGCTCAATAAACCACATCTTTGTTCCTCTGCGAAACGCACGTCATGTCTCTGCATTTGTAGGAAGACGACCCATTGTAGCTTGCTGTGGACCCAATTTATGAGAGTTAGATAAAGTGCATGTAATATGTGGTAAAACAAATAGAACAATACATTAAATGAGAAGAAGTAGACTTGCCACAATTGCCTCAAATGCCAACCGTCCGCCTGCACCAAAGTGTGAAGTACGTACGACGTCCAACCGTCTCCTCGTAGCCCTCCTCTAACCCTTGAACATTTCAGGATGCTCCCTATTCTACTTCTTAAGGAACTTTCAATCAGATTTTTTGCTCTTAGAGTGGTGGCTCATCAACCGCCTCATGGTGGCCATCATTGCTTTGCCCTTTCTATCTTTGATTATCTCTCCGGAAATCGTGATTTGATAAAGAGAGGTCCTCGACTAGGTAAGGAGGACTCATGGTAATGGCAGAGTCAGAGTGAGTGGTGTTTGTGCGAGCACTTTCGAGCGAGGAGTAGCAGTGGAAGTAGGAGAGGGCAAGGGACTTGACTAGTATTGGGTCTCAAGACCAACTGGAGACCTGTAGGGATGTGAGTGTGCTGACTCGTCTACATCTCTCGAGTCAGCACAACATAAACGGCCCCTCCTACTCTTCCTTTCCTTACGATGGACACGCCCAAGTGATGACCCCTCGATCGAAGGGGCACGAGGGGATGACTGGGCAGTAGGTCCAGTCATCGGTGTAGGAGAGGGAATTGCTGAGGTCCTCTACAATAGCAGAGAGAAGAATCTCGCTACTTCCTCATCGGTCATCTGTGCTACAAACTCGCCGAGACTCTCGAAAAAGCCATGGGCTACTAGCAAAGGAGTTTCCCAAGGGGTAATCGCAGTGCTACATGTCTGAGAGGAGTCGGGCCAGGTAGTCACAGTGCTACATCCGAGAGGAGTCGAGCTAGGGGTGGGCTAGGGGTAGTCATAGGGATAGGCCCCTCAGGTGTCACCTGAGAGGAATCAAAGTCCTCTGGAGAATAGAGATTGTGATGTCTCCTCCTGTGAGGCTGTTCGTACTCATTGGTCGTGCGACGTGATCCCATGTATAACTTAGACACAAACACGAAAACAAAAAACAAAAAACAAACATAAGCATAGGCATAGTCATATGTTTATGAAAAGAAGACAAAAAGAGAGGAAAAAAGAAGAGAAAGGAGAGAGAAGGAGAAGGAGAAGAAGAAGAGAAAGAAGAGAGAAGGAGAAGGAGAAGGAGAAGAGAAAGAAACATAAGAGAAAGAAGAGAGAAGGAGAAGGAGAAGGAGAAGGAGATGGACATGCATAGGCATATGCTTATGAAAAGAACAGAAAAAGAGAGGAAAAAGAAGAGAAAGAAAGGAGAAGGATATGCATAGGCATATGCTTATGAAAAGAAGAGAAAGAGTGAGGAAAAAAGAAGAGAAGCAAAGAAGAAGGAGAAGGAGAAGGAGAAGGAGAGAGGAAAAGAGGAAAAGGAGACATATGCTCATGCATAAGCATAAGCATTTAAAGAGAAGGAAGAGGGAAAAAGAGCATAAGCATAAGAGAAAGGGAAGGAAAGGATATGCTTATTCTTATGCATAAGCATAAGAGAAAGAAGAGAGAAGGAGAAGGAGAAGGAGAAGGAGGACATGCATAGGCATATGCTTATGAAAAGAAGAGAAAAAGAGAGGAAAAAAGAAGAGAAAGAAAGGAGAAGGATAGGCATAGGCATAGGCATATGCTTATGAAAAGAAGAGAAAGAGTAAGGAAAAAAGCAGAGAAGGGAAGGAGAAGCAGAAGGAGAGAGGAAAAGAAGAGAAGGAGACATATGCTCATGCATAAGCATAAGCATAAGAGAAAGAAGAGGGAAAAAGAGCATAAGCATAAGAGAAAGGAAAGGAAAGGATATGCTTATTCTTATGCATAAGCATAACAGAAAGAAGAGAGAAGGAGAAGGAGAAGGAGATGGACATGCATAGGCATATGCTTATGAAAAGAAGAGAAAAATAGAGGAAAAAACAAGAGAAAGAAAGGAGAAGGATATGCATAGGCATAGGCATATGCTTATGAAAAGAAGAGAAAGAGTGAGGAAAAAAGAAGAGAAGGGAAGGAGAAGGAGAAGGAGAGAGGAAAAGAGGAGAAGGAGACATATGCTCATGCATAAGCATAAGCATAAGAGAAGGAAGAGGGAAAAAGAGCATAAGCATAAGAGAAAGGGAAGGAAAGGATATTCTTATTCTTATGCATAAGCATAAGAGAAAGAAGAGAGAAGGAGAAGGAGAAGGAGAAGGAGAAGGACATGCATAGGCATATGCTTATGAAAAGAAGAGAAAAAGAGAGGAAAAAAGAAGAGAAAGAAAGGAGAAGGATATGCATAGGCATTGGCATATGCTTATGAAAAGAAGAGAAAGAGTGAGGAAAAAAGAAGAGAAGGAAAGGAGAAGGAGAAGGAGAGAGGAAAAGAGGAGAAGGAGACATAACAACAAGACAAAGCACCCACAAACGCGCACACAGATGCATTTACTGAACTAAAAAAAAAAATACGGGCACGTCTATTTGCACATCTAGAGACCCGTGTCTAACGACGCGTCTCTATAGCAGACAGACGCGTGTATAGATGCGCATATGGATGCATAAATAGACGCTCTGCTAAAAAATTTATAAAAAAGACATACGCATCGTTAAACCTGTGTATAGACGCATTTATAAACGGTCTTATAGACGCTTTTATAGATGCGCAAAATGACGCTTCCCGAACAGAAAAATGCATGTATAGACGCATTTATAGACGCACCGATAGACACGCTACATAATATTTTTTAAATTTATAGAATGCTGTGTATGTTTTGTATGCTATGTAGTTACATGAATCCCATTTCCACATTGTGTAATTCAATTCTTACAGCCAACCGCATTTTAATTAGCACTCTTGCAAGCACGTCTATAACCGACAATTACAATTCCAAATAAAACATTACAACTCCAAAACATTTAGTTCACAAGGCATTAATTGATAAAACGTTGCACAAGAAAATTGAAAGCTCAAAAAGTGCTTGTATGTACATATAGCATGAAGCTAGCCACGTCATGTGGCTTCAAGTACAAAAAATAAGAGGAGTGTATATACAAGAGGCACGAATCCAAGCCAAGAAAATTGAAAGCTCAAAAAGTGCTTGTATGTACATATAGCACGAAGCTAAGCCACGTCATGTGGCTTCAAGTACAAAAAATAAGAGGAGTGTATATACAAGAGGCACGAAGCCAAGCCAGTGGCTTTAAGTACAAAAAAGAGTAACTAGCTCTACTTCTACGACTAATCTAAGTTCTACATGTCCTTGCTCCCTTCCACACTCCCTTCTGCGCTCCTTTATGCACTCCCTTCTCCACCTCCTTCCTCGTCTTCTTGTGCAGGGGCTTGTAAACAAGGGACAACATATATCAATGTATGAAAATTCAAATCTTTGCTTATAATATTGACATTATTTAATTACTTTCAAATACCTCGGGGGCCGCTCCAGTAGCCTGGATATACTGCTCCTCAGTAGTCAACCCGTCATGATAGAAGTGCTTCCATGTATCTCCTCTACGATGGTGGCGGTGGTAGGCTATCTCGATAGGAGTAGGGTATCTGCCCACGATATCAAGCTGCAAGATGACACAATTTGTGGAGGGGTTAGTACAAATAAACAACCTCCTAATAAACTACATAAGCAATATAATACTTACAAATTGGGCCTCCCATGATTCAACACCCCCTGCTTGAAAATGCATGCTTCCATATTGCTCCATCTAGATCCTTCGTGCCTCCACGTGCTATAGACTGGGGTCCTCCCTCGCTGACTTCATTGCTTTCTTCCACTCACGCTTGTGAGTGGTGTGGGGCAGGCCCCTTGGTGGTTGACCTCCCTCGAGCCTGGCAAGCTCCGCTAGTGCCTGCCTCTTAAGCCAAGATCTTTTATTGCCAAGTATCGTAACAATCTTTGACTTGGCCCATTTATCTTTGAACTGACGATTGGGGGGGTTAGGATACCTAGAGCGAATAGCAGCGAGGGTCTCATCAGCCAACCTCTTTGGATGATCTTTGTAGCGGATAAAGCAATCTCTATAATTGTTAGCAATTACAGAGCGCATGAAGGCCATGATGTCCTTTCCCCGTGCATCCATCAAGATGCCTCCTGTCTGAGTGATGTCATAGAAGATCGTACCACCACCCGGAGGCACGTCTAAATCATCTAAATCATCATCGTCCCCACTAGCACCCCTCTCAAAGCATTGTGCCGTGCATCCCCCACCGCTCTCCTTGCTACTACACCTGCTACCGTGTCATGTCGAGCTAGTACACTGGCCACTCGTAGCTAGAGACTGCACGGGACTACGTGGACCACTCATAGCTGGAGAACCGAGTCTCGACTACACAGGAGTACGCCGACAGCTCTGCGAGACAGAAGGACCTCCTGACGGCATGGGGGAAGGGGCATAAGACGGCATGGGGGAAGGGCCTCGGCTGTGTAGCTGGCTAGGCTGCACTGACTCCGCTGGGGTAATCTCAGCCGGTGTGGGGTCGGGGTGGTTTGGAGTCTGTAGTGCCGACTCCTGGGGGGTGTTTAGAGTACTCGTCATGTAGCCGTATAACTCCGCACAACTGGGATGGTGCCCTAAAAGATTATATAACTCCCTAAAAATAGACTCTCGGAGGTCAGGTGAGCCTGAAGAGCTTCCTGGCCACATGATGAACTAGAAAAAAAGAAAAAAAGAAGATTACTGATGAGCTGAGAAGAGAAAAAGAAGAGAAAAAGAAAGAGAAAAGGGAAGGCAAGAGAAGAGAAGGGAAGGGAAGCACCTAAAACTATCGGAGCACATCTATAGATGAGTCTGAGAAGCACGTCTATTTTCATATATAACAACGCGTCTGTAGACGCGGCTATCTGTGTCTGTAAATAGGCTAGATGCATCTATAGACGTGCTCCGACAGACGGACTATTCTAAAAAGTGGAAAAGGAAATGCACCCAACACAAAAGCGTAACACTCATACCAAAATCATTGGTTTCTTGGATACGACAAAGGACAAATCCAAAGAGATCAACTTCCAAAGAAGATCAACCGTAAAGAGACTTACCTTGGATAGAGGTATGGAAGCTTCTTGTATTTCTTCAAAGTTGCTTCTCTTCCTTGTTCACCCTCTTCTCCTGTAAGCTTGGAAGTAAGTATGGGTGCCTTACTCTTAAGTGTAAGCCTGGAAGTAAGTGTGGGTGCCTTCCTCTTAAGTGTCGGACTGTGGATCTGTTAATAGCAAAGCAAGCAAGCCACACGAAGCTTATGTGAAGAAAAGCAAAGCAAGTGCGCTAAAAGTAGATTTGAAAACCGCGTCTATAGTCGCGTCTATAAGCGCGTGTATTTGCGCATCTAAATACATAGAGCAGATGCAGTTTTAGATGCGCCTATAGACGTGCACCACAGAACAGACAGATGCGGTTTTAGATGCACCTTTAGATGTGCCACAGAGTTTTTAAGATTAAATATTTAAGGAAAAGCAAATTTTTTTGGGTTGTTTATTTGTAGGATGTCTTCATCTTCAACAAGTAGCTCCAGTGAGGATGAATCCCTCCGTATCCACTATCGCGAAATGTGGTTGGAGAAAAAAATCAAAAGTATGTGTGATTGATGTTGAGGAAACATGTATCGTGCACGCAAGATTACACTCAATTACATCTCAAAGTATGGAGAATGGGATGCGACCGTAGACATGGTAAGTGTTAAAGAGTTAAGGTTGATTGAGATACCTATGCGTGTTCATATGTTTGAGTTATGATCCCGTTTTAATTTGATATAGGATGCAGTGCCACACCCGCATATGTTTCCCTATGCTCGCCATGAGGAGGCGAAGCGTCGGCGATATGAGGTGGGATCTTTAGGAGGGACCGTTACGGATGCATGGAGTGATGGTGATAGTAGCCCTCCGCCATTACCTCATTAAGCCGTGGAGGAGGAGGTGTTTGATGATATGGTGCGGGATTTATATGTCCATCAATCCAAAGGGAGGGATGATAGCATGGAGCAAGACGATCTTTTTACCCAGCATCGACTCCACTATTTGAGGGGTGCACATTCTCTGTTCTACGTGCCTCCGTTGAGTTACTAAACTTGAAAACCATCTATGGATGGAGCAATGCAAGTTTGAATGCATTAATCAAGTAAGCTTTAAAGTCTATTTTGCAAACATGGTGAATTATGCTAGTGGGTCAATTACTCGAATGCTTTTCCTCATTTATGGCCTTCACGTGTAGGCTATTGTGTAAAATGCTTCCAAGGGAGAATAAATTACCAACCTTAAGAGATATGGCAAGGAAACATGTGACCTCTCTTGGAGGATTAGATTACAAGCGCATCCATGCATGCGTCAACGATTGCATTTTGTTTCGTGGACTACATAAGGATGCAAGAGAGTGCCCTACTTGTGGAGAGGCAAGATATAGAGCAGATCTCAAAACTTTGGACGTGCCTCATAAGGTTCTACGACATTTTCCCATATGTTCAAGTGCAAATCCATTGCAGAGCTCATGTCATGGCATTCCTCCCATCCCAATGGCAAGTGGAGAACTCCCGTAGACTCTCCTGCATGGAAGCATATTGAAGACACATGGCCAAGCTTCAAGGAAGAACCTAGGAGCTTGAGACTTGGATTGGGTATGGACGGTGTGAACCCATTTGGTCTCAAAAGAACCTCTTACGGTGTATGGCTAGTGATATTGGTGAATTATAATCTTCCACCCTCTATGGCTATTAAGAAAGGACATGTTATGTTGTCCCTTCTAATTCCAGGGAAACATAAAGTCAAAAATCCTTATGTTTGTTTGGAGCCTTTGATTTACGAGCTAGAGATACTTTTAAGAGGTATCGAGGTGCATGATGTGAGCAGGCCTCCCTCGTCACGAGACTTCAACTGAAAAGCAGTCTTGATGTGGATGATGCATGACTTCCCAGGCTATGGCGAGTGTTCGGGTAAGCATTGCACTTCTAATTATGAATAGGCAAAGGATGTGGCACCCTAAACCCACCTTCAACTCTTAATTATGTCTATTTAGGTCTCACTACATCGGGTTACCATGCATGTCCTATTTGTGGTCCTTCGCTAGTTGCCTCACGGGCAGATGCATTGAATAAGGTCATCTATGAGAATCACCATCCATTTCTCCCACCTCATCATCCTAGATACGTTGCCCCTTGGAATGAAGTCCTCCCACAATCACTCACTGTGGGAGATTGGATGAGAATTTGGGATGGTTCCATGACTCCTCCACCACTTGGCATGAGCTAGTAAGGGTTTGTAACTATTGTGTGCTATATTGGCTAGAAATAAAGATTTCCTACTAACACCAGCTTTTGTTTAGATACTCCATCTTTTATCATTTACCATATTGGTCGCACCTCAAGATCAATCACCTGCTTGATCCCATGCATATCTTCAAGAATGTGGCATCTACCATTTGGGAACATTTGAATGGGACACGAGATTCCGTAAGCATAAGGAAGGATCTACATACCACAAGGAGGATGCATGAATCTTGGCCATAAGAGAGACCAAATGGGCGTGTTTTTTTACCTCGTTCACCGTGGAGGTTATCAAAGCTAGAGATGGTGGCGGTGAAGCGTGCTATTACTACAATTCGTACTCCCACTGGATGCATGAGGTGTTTGAAGGGGGCCTTTACAACTCGGGGGGGTCACTCATCATATGTAACCCTATCACATGAGTTCAACAGAAGGATTTTTTTAATTTCTAAAATTTACAGAAATAAATATACATAAGGGACTATTTAAAATAGTTTTGGAAAAAAATTACAGATTTGTATAGAAAAGGGGTACATTTTATTAATGAAATTTTTTACAGATAAGGGACTTTAAATATAGGCCTTGAACACACGTGATATAGAGGGTTTATACATAGTGACCCCCCCGAGCTTTACAAAGAGCAAGAAAAGAGGTGTAGAGCAATTATATGGCTTGAAATCTCATGATTGGCACAAGATGCTCCAAGTAAGTATTTTATGTGCATAATATCTTTTTCCTTTCAAATTTGTGAGTGAATAATTATAAGCAACTAATCAACCACCTCCTCGTGGGTTCAGTTCATACTACCTACTAGCATTTCTCATAGTGCATCAAAGGACGTGAAAGATTGTATTTAGAAGATGGGCGAGCTTCTGAGGTACTTTACATGATATAAAATATGATGCGTATCAATGCTCCATGCAAGGTGTTCATATTGCTAATATGGTGTACTTTTTCATTTCTAGGTATGTGAGCTCAAAGGAAATAGATCCCACCATGCTTGAGAATGCTCAAGTTATGTCAGTGGAGGTGGTTTGTTTAGTGGAGGAGACATTTCCACGTTCAATTCTCACAAGCCAACTACATCTTATAGTGCATTTGGTGGATGAGATTGCTATATGCGGTACTATACATGCATGATGGTTGTTCTTCCTTGAGCGCTTCATGAAGACCTTGAAGGGCTTCGTGAGACAAAATGCAAGACCTGAAGGTAGCATGGCTGAGGGTTGGTTTGTATAAGAGTCACTTGTATATATTTTTGAGTTTCTTATTGATGTGGATAGCTCTCTCCCACAACTATGGAGAGATGATGAAGACCTAAGGATGACCTCTATTGTGCCTCAAGGAAAAGGACACAACAAAGTAATAGACACGGAGTTGCATAGTAGTATCAACCTCTATTGCGTGCTTAATAGTGATGTGATGAAAAGATGGGTGACAAGATATAAGGATGCAAAGGCAAGAAGACAAGAAGAAAGGGCCCTCTTTCGTACACACCATGGATCTCGTGTGCCATATCCTCAGTATCTGAGAGCACTTCCAAAGGATATTCATGTGGATTGGCTACTTGATAAAATGGAGAAAGCAAAGAAAGATGAGGGGATGCATATCACAATGGAAGAATGGGAGTATGCTAGGGGATGCATGAGCAAGGTCGGTATATAGAATGTTATGCATAAGTTAGGAGCTATCAATAATTTAGATTGCTTATTTAATTAATTTTTTCTTGGTGTAGTACACTATGTTCAATGCTATATGGTGTGAGGGCAAGCATTTTCAAAACAACAGATTGATGATAAGAGAAACACACAAGATTGCAGCATTATTGCTAGCTTTGAGGGAGCCAATGGAGCCATGGATGATTATTGTGGCATAATCCAAGATATTATTAAGCTTGACTTTCGACGCTTCTTTGTGTATGTTTTGGATGTAAAGTGGTTTAAGGACATGGTGGAAAGAGGCCCTACTGCAACAATCAAATGCCATGCAAGTGGCTTTGTAACTATTGACTCCACAAAGTTTTGGCAAAGTAGGAAGGACACACTAGTACTACCACAACAATGTGAACAGGTACTGTGCACACATATAAAAATACTCGCTTTTAAATATTTGATACCTTCGATGCAAGGAAAATAACATGATTGTATTTGTGTTTGAATTAGGTTGTCTATCAACCAATGGTGGATAATAATAGATGGTGGCATGTCATACCTATTATGCCACGTTCCAAAGTGATGTATAGTACATCTACTAATATGGAGGTATGGAGGATGATCATGGCCATGGAGGTGATGATGACCGTGATACGAGAGGAGAGGATGATCATCATGAGATAGGAGATAAAGATATTGAGGCCATTACCCGTGAGGACGAGCCTACCATTGGTGATGCTGATTTCGATGAGCACATGAGTAGCACAAGTAGTAGTGGGTTGAATGTATTTATAGATCTAAACACTTGTTTGGATTTTGAAGTAGATAGTTTGGCAAGGGTTGATCTCATTGAGGATGAGATTGAACCATAGCCCATCATTGATATTGGAAAAACTATTTTACATATTGTCTCATTCTCCTCACCTCACTTAATTCTTGTATATGTGGGCTTGCAAAAATGCATTGATGTTTTTGTTAAAATTATGTGCTTTGGTAATCATGGGCAATGTTTGGAAAGTAGTTATGTACACCAAAATCTCACTTTTTGTATTCTCTGTTTTGCATCTAAATACGCATCTAATTCTCAGTGTAGGTGCACTAATACATGCGCTAATACACGTGCAAATAGATGTGCTGATAAACGCAATGTTAGATGGACCCATATTTTCTCAGTGTAGATGCGCTAATAGACATGTTAATACATGCAGAAACAGATGAGCTATTAGATGCGCTATTAGACACGCCCGTAATTTCTCTATTCAAGCAATGCCTATAGACGCGCCCGCTATTTTGCATGTCTATCAAGCACGTCTATAGTTGCTTTGTGTTGTTCTGATATGCTCATGCATAAGCATAAGCATAAGATAAGGAAGAGGGAAAAAGATCATAAGCATAAGAGAAAGGGAAGGAAATGATATGCTTATTCTTATGCATGAGCATATGAGCATAAAAGAAAAAGAGAGAAAGATTAAGCATAGGCACATACATATGCTTATGAAAAGAGATTGAAAGAGGGGGAAGAGGGGGAGAAAGAGAGAGGAAAAGAGGAAAATGAGACATGCTCATGCATAAGCATAAGATAAGGAAGAGGGAAAAAGAGCATAAGCATAAGAGAAAAGGAAGGAAAGGATATGCTTATTCTTGTGCATGAGCATACGAGCATAAAACAAAAAGAGAGAAAGCTTAAGCATAGGCAAATACATATGCTTATGAAAAGACATTGAGAGAGGGGAAAGAGAGGAGGAAAGAGAGAGGAAAACTGATTGAAAGAGGGGATGAAAGAGGGAAAAAAGAAGAGGGAAAAAGAGCATAAACATAAGAGAAGGAAGAGGGGGACAGGCCATTGAAAGAGTGAAAAAAGAAGAGAAGGAAAGGAGGAAGAAGGGAAAAAGAGATTGAAAGAAGGGATAAAGAAGAGGGAAAAGAAAGATAAGAAGAGAGGGAAAGAAGAGGGAATAGGGGAAGAGAGGGGAAAAAGAGAGGGAAAGAAGAGGGAATAGGGGAAGAGAGGAGAAGAGAGGGTTTCTACACCCATCACTGTAGCTAGCGCTTAACGTGCTAGTTGCAGGCCAATGCAAATAACAAAAATAACAAAAGAAAAAAAAAGGAAAAACTTTCTTACCTGGAATAGTCCCGCTCGGTGTTTTGTGGACTGGCCCTACAAAACAGAGGAAACATACCATTTTTCAAATAACTAGTTAGAGAAATTTGGAGTTTAAAGAAGCAACTTCTCAAAGGGATTGGATTGAGGAGACAAGCAGAAGCCTACAAACAAGGAGAAAGCATAAGCCTACAAACAAGGAGAAAGAGGAGGAAGAGAAATACAAAAAAGACTAGAAGAGGTGAGTCTTCTTTCTTTCACAAAATCTCGTTTTTTGTCTTTAACCCTTGAAAATCAAGCATGAAAACTAGCACATAGCCTTAGCAATACAAGGAGAAACATACTCCAACACACAAAATGAAATCTCACAAAAAAACAAACCTACATTGCTTAAAGACTCACCTTCTTAAAAAACTTCTTTTCACACAAGCAAAGAGGGAGAAGGGTGGAGAGGGAGCACAAGTGTTAGGAGAGGGGTTGAGTAGTGGTGAGGAGTGGAGAATAGAGAGGAGGAAAGTGAGGTCGTCGGATATAAGGTGGGAGGAGAGATTGCTTTTTCCATAATAGAGATGCTAAAGAAAGCACCGCGCCACGGGGTTTAAAGTTTAAGCCCATAGCATCACTATATAGTGACGCTGGTCAGTCGCTATATAGCGACGCTTATATTTAAAAGCATCGCTATATAGCGACAGCGGAACAGAGCAAAACATCGCTATATAGCAACGTTTCATGGCACTTATTGTTAAAAGCTAAAAAAGAAGCTCATAGGTGGCTATTTTATTACTGTTAATAGATTTCCTTGCAACTTATAATGTGATTTTAGAAGTGTGTAGATGGAAGGGACCAATGGAAGCTCATCAGATGATGCGCCAATGCCTGGGAGCACAAAGTGGCTTATGGAGAGGTTGTATTGTCATTGCACTCATTGCAAGCGAGAACTATGACATCAACGTCGTATTATCATGTGCCACTTGCAGATGTATGGGAAGGAGCTCGAACCAGTACCCACCATTGGTGTTGCATGTGTTGATGGATTATTGGTAAGTCAAAGCTATTTGAGTTCATGGTTAATATTGGATACCATTATGATACGAAACCTTGAGACAAGATCTTATATTTACATGAAATCTTAAAACAGGATGAACGAGGGTATGGTCGACATGATGGATTCTATTTTTAGGGGAACTATATCCCATGTACATGTGATGTCAGATTCTAAGGTCAAAATGTGAGAGTTGCAATCAACACAGTTGTACGAGGGTGCTAGGATGTCTAAACTACGTGCTTGTCTCCCAATCTTGAATCTGCAAGCAAAGTATGGGTGGTCAAATACAAGTGTCTCGGCCTTAATGAGGTTAGCTCCTACAGACTTTTGTCACTTCATCCAAAACTCTAATGTTCACATAAAGGTAAACTAGCTTTTCCGATCTTTTCGATGTTAAGCATTTTCTTGAGATGGAATGCACAAACTTATAGTTACTCGAGTTGCATTCACTACACGAGTTGCTACAAGGTTGCAACAACACTTTCATGGATAAGGCTTGCAAATGAGGTGTGCATGCCCCACTCTCTTCCCACCATATGCATCTCCATGCTGGCATGTCTTTTGCTAGTTCTTTGATTCTTGGATAAGCAAACAATCCTTCTCTATTTCAAAACGTTGACAGTTCCCTAACCTTAGAGGCATACTCTATCCTATCCTCAAAGAAACATCCAAGAAGGTCATGCCACGACTGCATTATCTGAACATCAGTTTCTGTGCGATATTCCCACCATTGCGGGTCTAATATATGGGTGGCATAGTGCAAAGAGTTGTGAGCTTGATTCCATCATTTTTGCACCATCTTTTGCAACGTAGTTCATCTTGTAATGCTATACCCACCTTCGTTGAGCCTCGCATCTTCCTTCAAAACATCCCTCTTAGTAGTCCACCATGCCATATAAGCACTTCCCATGCTTGGCCCTTTAACATCCAACCTACAAATTGCAAACCAAATTGGCTTCATAGCTTCCACTACACTGGATACCCTCATCCAAAATGCCGGGTTATTAACCAACACCTTTAGGTCTCCAAATTAACTACGAGAGTTGTTTGAGCGTGCCTTATCTATCCACTCTGTCGCTTCGACACTGAATAGAGTCTCCATTATAAGGGCTTGCTGCTTTAACAATTGCTCCATCATTATGTAGTTTGTGCCAAAGCGCATTTCACCTGGATTTAGCAGATCTAGAGGGTGACTCGCAGGTTGTTTAGTCCTGAATATGCCTAGTAGTCGCTCATGGTTAAGAAAGTACAACATGACCTTTCATGCCTCATCCACAGCAACTTTGAAGAAGCTTGTCTTAGGTGTTTTGTACCAATCCTCCAAGACTAAACCCAAACAGTGGCACAAGCATGGCAATGCCCAAATACATCGATATCTGCGATTTATAATTTTCCAATGCTTTCAACAATTCTTGGCATTATGAGAGATCAGCTGAATAATATTGTCAGGACCAATTTCTTGAATGCATCTACTTAACTACTGGGAAGTAGCAAGCTAAGGGTGTCCACTTTTTGTTCACTCCCCAATCCTTAGGAGGTGGAAAAACAAGCTTTTTAGCACACAAAAATGCAAATCTCACCTACTTCCCTATGGATCTAGTCTTTGAAGTCTTTAGACATAACATCACACCTGTTATTGTGCACACAATCATATAGTCTAATAAAAAATTTGATGCACACACAAAAAATTTCTTTGTGTCACACGGCATGGTTCCAGGGTGGTCACACCTTTGTCACGAATAGAGAGTGTTATATTGAATTCTAAATTTCTCACTCATTTTGGATTAAATGTTATTGAAACTTTGTAGGTGGTCTCTTTACATTATGTAGAGCTTAACTTGATTTATTGCTAATTTTTTGAATGATTTATCTAATTATAAATAATTATTTATAATAAATAAAGTCATAAAATACATGCATTTTAGTAGTACACCACATTTTTTTAGTATTTTGAATAATTAAGCAAATCCAATTTAGTAGGCACATAAGGGTGTGTGGTTGAATCATCAAATCCCAAATCCAATGGTTAGATTTAGGAAGATTGAAGTTTAATTTTTACTTTTACTCCTTAGAGGATCAACAAAGAATATTAAAAATTAATCTAGTAATTCTCAAACATGACCAAACATTTCAAAAATGTCAATATTTTTAGTGCTCCACATGATGAATAAGAGGAAAAAATTTTGGTTAAATTTGAGCAAGGGAAACGTACGATATGGCCTCCAAGAGTGGAATCTCCCTTTTGTGGGGGAAAAAGGGCCACCCAAGCCTAATACCATGACAAGGTAGGCTTGGTATTAGGCTTGGTGAGGTAGGCTAGGAGCGTTGCCAACCCTAGTGGCAAGCCTTTAGAGTGTGCATGCTGCCCATGTGAAAGGCTAAGTCATCTATTTTTGCCTTGCAACCATGCCACGTTGTTAGACCACGTGGTGCCATGTCATCAAGGATTTGTGACTTCACTCCTTGCCATGTCACCTTACATTGCCACACATGCTGCCACATCAGCCACATGTGCCACCTCATCATTCCACATCATAGGAACTCTTGGAGCCATGTCATCACACCTTGCCACCTTGGCATACCTCGTCAACCTTGCCACATCACCAATCCCTCCACCTCAATTTGCCATGTCAATCTACCACCTCATGAATGCCAACTCATCATGCCACATCACATTTCCATGTCATGGAAGAGACTCATATATTCCACACCATATTGCCACATCATGACCATGCATGGTGCCACATCAGCCACATGTATACACATCTCGATGTGCACAAGGCATAGAATACCTCGATCGAGGTTAATGATCGCGATGTGCGAGGCATAGAATACCTCGATCGAGGTATATGACCGTGGGGTATGTACCTCGATCGAGGTTTATGACCTACATGAGACATTGAATACCTCCATCGAGGTATATGACCTAGGCATAGCATACCTTGATCGAGGTTTACGGCCACGATCGAGGTATTTGGAGGTACAAAACTGGAATAAAATCAAACGATGCAAATATTCAAAATTAATGTTGGATTCCAGCCAATTAGTTTCAATCTTAGCACCTTCTCCACCAATTATAATCAAGAGCAATCTAAGAGCAATCTAGTGGATGAGTTGAGGCTCTCTATAAGACACCACGTTTTGGTTCATTTCACCCATTCTTAGCCATTCTTGCCTCCTCATCACTTTGTCACACCTTCCATCCTACTTTCATTGACAATGGGTTCTCAAAGCCATAGAGCTAGTAGACGTGAAAGATGTAGGAACCCCCCCCAAATCTCATTGATGAGGAGTGCAAGCGGAAGGCTCCTGAGTGCAAGAGAGCCTCTAGATCTAGAGCTCGCGCTGCCACCACCGATCCACCTCCACCTCTACATCCCACCTCCACCTCCACCCCCACCCCCACCCCCACCTCCATTGTCCCCCCATCCTCATCCGCTCCCCTACCTCTAGCCTCCGCCCTTCCCCTAGCCACCTACATTTTGGCCTCCACCTCTACCTCTTCCCCCTCCACCCTCCCCCCTCCCCCTCCCCCTCCCCCCGTTCCCCTTGGTGCCTCCCTTCTCCCCTCCATCCTACCATCTCCCATTGATCCCCTTGCCCCACCTTGCAGCAGCAGTGTTGCTTCACGATGTGACTTGCCGAAGTCCACTATCCGTCATCGTACTAGCAAGATTGTGCAGTCTTTCTTTTGTGACCTCATGCCAGCTTCACAGTTTGCTCTTCTCACATCCCTGATTGATCACCCTGACTTGGTAGAGTGTAGGAGGCTTGCTGGTCTTGGTGCACGTAGAGATAGGGTTGTATGTAGCGAGGTCCTTAGCAGTGTTTGACGTTCCTATGCTTCTAGTAAGCATAGGAACTCCAGTGATGCCTTGGCAGCACGTTGTGCTATTGTGGCTACCATTAGTAGACCTCATATGATAGGCCATGTGCGTACCGCTTCACGTCTTCTTCAGATTGCACCACTCACATTGCGAGCACGCATTGCGAGCACGCATGATTAGGAGGCAGAGTCTAGAGGATAGTGAGACTGATGCTCTTTGGGATTCGAGTGGTCGTGCACCTCACAACGATCGATTGTTGGATGATTCCACTAGGTCCTTCATACAAAAATTTTGGGAGGAGCATTGTAGAGCATCCCCGGTGTTCAAGAAGGCATTGCAGAAGAGGGTGTCATGCGGTGTGTACATTGAGCATGGTGCATGTTTTTTGGAGTGTACCCAGACTGAGTTGTACACTCAGTTTGTAGAGGCGCACCAGGATTTCAGGATTGGGCAGAGGTCATTTGAGCAATGCAGGCCATGGTTTGTGCGATGCTCTCAGGAGCGTGACACATGCTGTTGTCACTACCATGTGGATTTTGGATTGATGTATGACGTATTCTGTTCCCTTGATGGTCATAGGGGAGTGGTTCCTACTAGCCCTCGCGACTTCATTCATTCCATATTGTGTACATGAGATGGTGATGCTTTATTCCACTCCCTTGATTGTGTGGAAGGCAGGTGTACTTTGTGTGGTGACTTTGCTAGAGTGCCACGAGTTGCACTAGATACTTGTGATGTGCAGATGGTTTGTTGGCAGCAATATGAGTACAGTACCTTGACATGAGATGGTGGTGCATAGTCGAGGAGGTTGCAGCTTGTGGGGAAGGAGACACCACGTGTTGTATTCATTGACAATTTTTGAGGGAAGCTGTACCGCTACATACGCCACTCGCACAGTGCGAAACGGGAGGATCGTCAATTCCGTGCATGTTTGAGGACATTTCCTACAGAGGTGGTTGTCTCAGTGGTGGACTTTGCGGAGAATTATACCTTTGCACCACAGCATGAGATCCAATCATAGTATTATTTCTCCGAACAGGTGACGTGTGATTAAGTATTGATTTTTTTATGGCCTCATTATATTGAATTATTTCAATTATAGTCATATTTTTTTTCAATGCCATATTGCAGGTTGCTATATTTGTGCACATTAGCCATCGTCATGCATAGGCTCATGTGGATGGCATTGATAGCACCATGGAATCACGCGTCATTGTGTGAGAGTATCACTTCTACATTAGTGATGATCGATCACATGATGCCCATTTTGTGCAGCATTGCTTCACTTTGTATGATAGTTTCTTGAGGGATCATGTTGTCACATGGCAGCGGTGTTGGATTTGGTGAGACGGCTGTGGTGGTCAGTTTAAATATGCTAGACAGTTTTATCAGTTCTGCAGATGGCATCGTGAGACACGCATTCCGATCACATGGAGCTACTTCGAGACAGGGCACGATAAGGGAGAGCATGATGGTGTAGGTGTTTGCATGAAGCGTGCTTTGCGTCGATACTAGTTGCGTCACAGTGTCGATTGCTTCAAGGATGCACATGATGCGGTGCGGTGGTGCAGCCAGCACTTATCCACTAGTGCTATCTCCTCATTTTAGTCACGTGACGATAGGGTGGTGAGCCAGTATTTTTGGTGCGTGGACATTGGGAGTCCAGTGTCCAGCACGCTTGATGTCCATTCCATCAGGAGCATAGGTGAGTCTCACCCCACGATCTTTTCTCGACGGTTTGCATGTTTTTGCTCTGCATGCATTGATGATGATTGGGGAGGGTGCTACATGATACCATGGGCCGATCCATGGGTACGACGAGTGCTTTCTCCCTTCCAGCCTAAGGAGGAGGTACATGATGATCAGGATGCGGGATTGAGTTCCTTTAGAGATTATGACCAGCTTACAGATATATTGCGTATTGGTGATATCTTCGCGGTTATTGCTTCGGAGGGCAATGAGGAGGGTGTGGATTATTACTTGTTGTGATGCTCTATGCTGAAGAGTGTGTTGAATGAGGATACAGTGGATGGGCATGGGATGCACTTCAATGCTCATAGCATGATCGTAGGTGGCCACTATTTTCAGTAGATACAGAGGCGTGGTCGCTATATTGAGTTCCAGGAGTACATGGCAGATCAGGAGGCATACTTGTATTCTCATCTGTTGCGATCAAGATTACTTTGAGTCGTGTTCGCACTTGCAAGGTGACGTCCACTCCACGATGGCGCCTTGCAGTGGCAGATCACGAGAGCATGCTTGCAAATATTGTAATGAGAGCTGATCCTGAGGAGTAGCACATTACATATCATATTTTTTGGGATCATCAGTTGATCAGATTGATTTTTATTGGGTATCACTAGTTGATTACACATTTTTGTATTCGATATGTATAGGATCACTGTGTGACCGTACCATTGTAATTTTCATGGACTCATATTTTGTATTTCACTCTGATGCTTGTATACACGTTCATACACATCATTGCATTCGATTCTATTTTATACAAGATGTCCGATGTCTTCTCAATGGGATTTGTTGTGTTTGTAAAACAAAAAATTGTTTATTAGTAGTAATGTTGTAATTGTGTTTTGTGCTTTAGGACATTTTAAAATGTGACTAAGAAAATTCGCACAAGTACTAATGAAATACGCGTGTGGACTTATCTGTTGGCACCTACTAGCATGACTTATACGTATGAAAAATGGTGCACGTACTAACAAAATATGCATGTGGACTTATCTGTTGGGGATGAAACTTTGCATGACTCTTAGGCCACCCTAGACATACATCCATGCAAGATTTGGTCTCCAACTGATTTGGTATGCACCATGTGGAAGGTATAATACATACATTTTTACAATCCCTACTAGCACGACTGCGGCAAAGCTATGGCACACGTACTAACGAAATACACACGTGGACTTATCTATTGGGGATGAAACTTCGCACGACTCTTAGGCCACCTAGACATACATCCATGCAAGATTTGGTCTCCAACTGATCTGGTATGCACCACGTGGAAGGTATAATGCGTACATTTTTACAATCCCTACTAGCACGACTACGTATGAAAAATGGTGCACTTACTAACGAAATATGCATGTGGACTTATCTGTTGGGGATTAAACTTTGCACGGCTCCCCTAGACGTACATCCACGCAAGATTTGGTCTCCAACCGATTTGGTATGCACCACGTGGAAAGTATAATGCGTACATTTTTACAATCCCTACTAGCACGACTATGTATGAAAAATGGTGCACATACTAACCAAATAAGCATGACTTATCTGTTGGGGATTAAACTTTGCACAACTCTTAGGCTACCCTAGACATACATCCACGCAAGATTTGGCCTCCAACTAATTTGGTATGTACCACATGGAAGGTATAATGTGTACATTTTTACAATCCCTACTAGCACGACTGCGGCAAAGCTATGGCGCATGTACTAACGAAATACGTGTGTGGACTTATCTGTTGGGGATGAAACTTTTCACAAATCTTAGGCCACCCTAGACATACATCCACACAAGATTTGATCTCCAACTGATTTGGTATGCGCCACTTGGAAGGTATAATGCGTACATTTTTACAATCCCTACTAGCATGACTACGTATGAAAAATGGTGCACGTACTAACGAAATATGCATGTGGACTTATCTGTTGGGGATTAAACTTTGCACCGCTCTTAGGCTACCCTAGACATACATCCACGTAAGATTTGGTCTCCAACCGATTTGGTATCCGCCACGTGCAAGGTATAATGCATACATTTTTACAATCCCTACTAGCATGACTACGTATGAAAAATGGTGCACGTACTAATGAAATACGCATGTGGACTTATCTGTTGGGGATTAAACCTTGCACGGCTCTTAGGCTGCCCTAGACGTACATCCACGCAAGATTTGGTCTCCAACCGATTTGGTATGTGCCACGTTGAAGGTATAATGCGTACATTTTTACAATCCCTACTAGCACGACTACGTATGAAAAATGGCGCACGTACTAAAGAAATATGCATGTGGACTTATCTGTCCGGGATTAAGCTTTGCACGACTCTTAGGCTACCCTAGACGTACATCCACGCAAGATTTGGTCTCCAACTGATTTGGTGTGTGCCACATGGAAGGTGTAATGCGTACATTTTTACAATCCCTACTACCACGACTACGTATGAAAAATGGCGCACGAACTAATGAAATACGCATGTGGACTTATCTATTGAAGATTAAACTTTGCACGGCTCTTAGGCTATGCTAGACATACATCCACGCAAGATTTGGTCTCCAACTGATTTGGTATGCGCCACGTGGAAGATATAATGTGTACATTTTTACAATCCCTACCTCATCCCTACTAGCACGACTACGTATGAAAAATGGCGCACGTACTAACGAAATATGCAGATGGACTTATCTGTTGGGGATGAAACTTTGCACGGCTCTTAGGCCACCCTAGACATACATCCACCCAAGATTTTGTCTCCAATTGATTTGGTATGCGCCACATGGAAGGTATAATGGGTACATTTTTACAATCCCTACTCGCAACACTACGTATGAAAAATGACGCACGTACTAATGAAATATGCGTGTGGACTTATCTGTTGGGGATTAAACTTCGCACGACTCTTAGGACACCCTAGACATACATCCATGCAAGATTTGGTCTCCTACTGATTTGGTATGCGCCACGTGGAAGGTATAATGCGTACATTTGTACAATCCCTACAAGCACGACTACGTATGAAAAATGGTGCACGTACTAACGAAATATGCATGTGGACTTATCTGATGGGAACTAAACTTTGCACGGCTCTTAGGCTACCCTAGACGTACATCCACACAAGATTTGGTCTCCAACTGATTTGGTATGCACCATGTGGAAGATATAATGCGTACATTTTTACAATCCCTACCATAGTGACTACGTATGAAAAATGGCGCACGTACCAACGAAATATGCATGTGGACTTATCTGTTGGGGATTAAACTTTGCACGGCTCTTAGGCTACCCTAGACGTACATCCATGCAAGATTTGGTCTCCAACTGATTTGGTATGTGCCACGTGGAAGGTATAATCGTACATTTTTACAATCCCTACTAGCACGACTATGTATGAAAAATGGCGCACGTACTAATGAAATACGCGTGTGGACTTATCCATTGGGGATTAAACTTTGTACGGCTCTTAGGCTACCCTAGACGTACATCCACGCAAGATTTGGTCTCCAACTCATTTGGTATGCGCCACGTGGAAGGTATAATGCATAGATTTTCACAAATCCCTACAACATGACTAAACCCTCAACCCTGTTGGGGATGAAACTTCGCACAGTTCTTAGGCTACGGTAGACATACATCCATGCCAGATTTGGTCTCCAACTGATTTGGTATGTGCCACGTGAAAGGTATAATGCGTACATTTTTACAATCCCTACTAGCACGACTAAACCCTAAACCCTAAACCCTAAACCATTTTGAGGATGAAACTTCACACGGCTCTTAGGCTACCCTAGATGTACATCCACGCAAGATTTGGTCTCCAACTGATTAGGTCTGTGCCACGTCAAAGGTATAATGTGTACATTTTTGCAAGCACTCCCTACTAGTGATTGCGTATGAAAAATGGCACACGTACTAACCAAATATGCATGTGGACTAATCTATTGGGGATTAAACTTTGCACGGCTCTTATGCTATCCTAGACGTACATCCATGCAAGATTTGGTCTCCAACTAATTTGGTATGCACCACGTGGAAGGTATAATGCGTAGATTTTTACAAATCCCTACTAGCATGACTAAGCCCTAAACCCCAAACCCTAAACCCTAAAAAACCCTAAACCCTAAACCATAAACCCTAAACCCTAATAAACCCTAAACCCTGTTGGGGATGAAACTTCGCACGGTTCTTATGCTACCCTACACGTACATCCATGCAAGATTTGGTCTCTAGCTGATTTGGTATGCGCCATGTGGAAGGTATAATGCGTACATTTTTACAATCCCTACTAGCATGACTAAACCCTAAAAAACCCTAAACCCTAAACCCTAAAAAGTGCTAAACCCTAAACCCTAAATCCTGTTGGGGATGAAACTTCGCACGGCTCTTAGGCTGCCCTAGACGTACATCCACACAAGATTTGGTCTCCAACTGATTTGGTATGTGCCACGTGGAAGGTATAATGCATACATTTTTGCAAGCACTCCCTACTAGTGATTGCGTATGAAAAATGGCGCACGTACTAACCAAATACGGATGTGGACTTATTTGTTGAGGATTAAACTTTGCACGGCTCTTAGGCTACCCTAGACGTACGTCCATGCAAGATTTGGTCTCCAACTGATTTGGTATGCACCACGTGGAAGGTATAATGCATATATCCACGCAAGATTTGGTCTCCAACTGATTTCGTATGTGCCACATGGAAGGTATAATCCCTACTAGTGACTACATATGAAAAATGGAAAGCAATGATATATACGAAATTCAATATGATATTCAAAATGATAAAGTTCATAGCACGAGAGAGCTCTAGAAAGAGAGAGATAGAGAGAGAGAGAGAGAGAGAGACCTTATACTTGAACACCTTTTCAATGCTTAATGTTTACAATTATGACACACGGCATTATTTTTAAAATACCTTATGTATTAGATGTGTGAATTGAGATATCTCAAATTCAAAATCATACTCTTAATTTTAAATATGCACATGGGGATGAAACTTTGCACGGCTCTTAGGTTTAGTGTAATAATTGCAAGCATTGATATATACGAAATTCAATATGATATTCAAAATGATAAAGTTCATAGCACGAGAAAGAGAGAGAGAGAGAAAGAGAGAGAGACCTTATACTTGAACACTTTTTCAATGCTTAATGTTTACAATTACTTCACATGGCATTCTTTTAAAATACCTTATGTATTAGATGTGTGAATTGAGATATTTGAAATTCAAAATCATACTCCTAATTTTAAATGTTTATGTTAGATTTGAACAAACTATAAACTGAGATAAAAAAAGTAAGGAGAACATCATGAAAGTACGAAAATGCTCATACATCATAAAAGTAAGAACAATATCATGAAAGTACCAAAATGAATGTGTACATCATCATCATCATCGTGCAGAAGTGCATCCCTAAAAAAGAAATGTGTGAAGCCTAAACAATCATCCTGAATCAGAATCTAATAACTCCACATATGATCCTCTAGTCATCCTCTGACGTGGCTCCTATATGACCTGCTGCCCAACCATCCGCTGTGTGCCTTCAGGCAAAGCCGGATCAGATGGGCCAACCTTATCTCCTGCATGAGATGGGCCAGCCTCATCCTGATGAAGAGGAGGGCATACTGCACAAGCCACCGCTGCCATCTCTTCCTCCCTCGCCTCCTCTATGTATGCGCATCTCAGCTCCCAAAGTCATGCATCTGCGAATACTCGTGCCTCAACTCCAGCGCGAGTAATCATCTCTACATGTAGAAGACACTGGTCTCGGCCCCGCCCAAGCTGCTACTCCACCCACTGCTGCAATGATGTCTGAAGCTCTGCCTCCGAATCCCTACCCTCCAATGGTTCTCTCGGGGCTTATTGGAAAACCTGCTTAGTACACTAGTCGCAAAACTGATGTCCGGCCGCATGTTGCACAGGTAAATTAAACTGCCCACAAGTCTTCTATACTTTGCTTCGTCCATCAGTGGTGATGAATCCTTGTTCGAGAGCTTCACGTCAACCTCCATAGGGGTACCAACTGTCTTGCACTCAGCCATGCCAAATGCCTTCAGTATCTCTCCAGCATACTTCAGTTGTGAAATGAAGATATGTTTCGGCTCTTGCCAAACTTCAATCCCCAAACAAAAATGCATCAGTCCGAGGTCTGTTATTTCAAACTCTCTTCCTAGCAAATGCTTTGTTTGCAAGATCTTCTCTTCATGGCTCCTTGTTATGACAAGGTCATCCACATAAAGGGCCACGATCATACACATGCCTCCTTCTCTGAAGATATACAAGTTTGCATCAAATGGGCTCCTCCTGAACCCGTTTTGCAGAAAGTAGGCATCAATTCGCTGGTACCACGCTCGTGGGGCCTGTTTCAGCCTGTAAAGTGCCTTCTTCAGTTTACAAACTTTACCTTATGAACCGGGGACCTCAAAACCTAGTGGTTGTTCCACGTATACCTCCTCCTTGAGATCTCCATTCAAAAAGGCAGATTGCACATCCATCTGAAACACGGGCCAACTTCCCTAGGCAGCTAGAGCCAAAACACTGCGAATTGTGGTTAGTCGAGCTGTGGGAGCAAAAGAATCTTGATAATCAAAACCATGTACCTATGTGAATCCTTTTGCCACGAGCCGACTTATCCAACATGCCGTCGGACTTGTACTTGGTCTTGTACACCCATTTGGTTCCAATTACCTTGCATTTTGGTGGACGATCCACAAGGTCCCAAGTGTTGTTCTTCATTATGGAGCCATACTCTGACTGCATAGCCTCCATCCACCTATCATCACCCTGTGCCTCTTCAAGACACTTGGGTTCTTTAGCACAGATCACCTCTATCATCAACGCGTAGTTGACCAAGTGTTCCTGCGCCCTTCTTTGCTCCTCTAATCTCTTGGACCGGCGGTGTTTAGATGGTTCCTCCTCAATGGCTGGAGGTTCTATGCTATCCAAAAGCTGCTTTACCCACTTCGGGAATGGTTGTTGCCGTTGTGGTTCTACAGGCTCTTCTTCCTCTTCTTTGTCTTGAATCCTCCCAAGCACTGTTGGGGGAGTCTGCTATTGGTGGCGGTACTGGATGGATATCCTGGTCCTAGTTGTCTGGGAAGGAAGCATCCTCCTCCAATTGATGCAGCTGTTCTGAGAAGACCACATCGCGACTTACAATTACCTTCTTGGTAACAAGGTTATAGAGACAGTAACCCTTCGCCTCTTCACTGTAGCCTAAGAAAATACATTTCTGGCTCTTCAGTTCCCATTTGGTCCTGGTAGCATCAGGGACATGTACAAAACATTCACATCCAAAAACTCTAAAATGTGCAACTGAAGGTTTCTTACCAGAAAAGGCCTACAGTGGAGTCATCCCGTTCACAGCCTTCGTGTAGCTACGATTCAGAATGTAAACTGCAGTGTTACATGCTTCAGCCCAGAAAGTCTTTGGCAAATCTTTCCCTTTCATCATACTCCGGCCCATTTCGCAGATGACGTGCATCTTGCGTTCTGCTACTCCATTTTGTTGTGATGTATGTGGTAGGGGTTTCTGCCTCTTGATCCTGTGACTTTTGCAGTAACTTTTGAATTCAGTTGATGTGAACTCTCCACCTCTGTCTGATCTCAATTTCTTCACCTTCCCCCCCGATTCTTTCTCGACCATTACATGCCATTCCTTGAACCTACTAAAAGCCTCGTCTTTAGTCTTTAGGAAGTATATCCATATCCTTCTACTGTAGTCGTCAATCAGTGTCATGAAGTAGTAGGAACCACCCTAACCTTCCATCTCCATCTTTCCGCAAGGTCTGTGTGAACGAGCTCTAGAGGATCCTTTGCCCTGCTGGCCTCTTTAGGAAAGGGATGTCGATGCTGCTTGCCCATCATGCAAGCTTCACATACATTGGGCAAATCTAAAATTTCTGGTAGGTCTGCAATCATTCCACTTTTATGCATCTCCTTCAAAGAAGTAAGGTTTAGATGACCAAACCTCTCATGCCACAGCTTAGTGTTCTTCACATCAGCTCGAGCACTGAAAGCTGAGAGTTCATAGATGTTTTTGCGCCGTGTACCTTTACCAATGACCTTCCCTTGAAGATCCACAATCTATGCACCATTCTTATCGAAGTGAACTTTGAGGTCCCGATTCGTGATCGCAGAAACAGACAACAAGTTCCTCTTGATATCTGGCACATAAAGAACATCGGACAACTGTTTTACAACTCCATCTGAATTGAGAGCAATCGTACCTTTTCCTTTTGCTGGACATTTTGCATCATTGCCGACTACTATCAGGATGTCATTCCCTACTGGGTGTAGAGAGGTATACCAATCCTTCCGACTGGTCATGTGGCGTGATGCACCAATATCAATGATCCACGGTTCATCCACAGGTACATGAAGTGCCTCCATGCAAATCTCCTCAATTATTACAAACAGCTCTATTGGTACTGCTTGTGCGCTGTTGCTGGACTCTTTCATTACTCCGTTCTTCTCATCTGTAATCTTCTTTCGGCACTCATTCTGCTTGTGCCCTGCCTTGTTGCAATAGAAGCACTTGATCTTCTTCTTTCTCTTTTTATCATCAGAAGAAGATGGGTTACCAGAGTCCTTACCCTTACCTATCTTTGATCCAGCGTAGAAAGCTGAATCTTCTCCAGTCCTCGTCTTTGACGCATCTCCTCCTCAGAAGCATTGCGTTGAAATCCTCAAAGTTGAGGGCGGATTTTTGTTCTGCGTATTCAGTGCCCTAATAAGACTGTCGTACTTTGGTGGGAGAATATGTATGCATCTTCATGCTAGATTCTCATTGGTGATGGTGATGCCAATCGCAGTCATCCGATTGCGCAGATTCTTCATCCTGGTGATGAACTCTGTCGCTTCAGACTTAGACAATTTCTCGTTCACGAGTTGTCTCCAAATTCTGAATTTGCATCTGATTCGTGGTCTCATACTGATTTTTCAAGACCGTCCATGCCTCCTCCACTGTGGTGACATGTTGAATTAACGCCATGATGGAATCACTTACACTGCAGACAATAGAACACAGTGCATCTGCATTTCTTCTTGTCCACGTGAGAATCTCATCTGTAGTTGGTACTATCTGTTGTCCTGCATTGGCTGAATCTGGTCTCGCAACCGGCCTCACATCCACCCCAGTAGCAGTGTCCCAAAGCTCGTATGTGCTTAGGATGGTCGTCATCTTGGACTTCCAGAGTGGATAGTTAGAGATGTCCCACTTTTCGCTTTCACCGAACGGTGGGATTCGCAGTCTTGTGGGTTGGGCCATCTCTCACAATCTGCTCGCAAACAGAAACACACTACCAAATCTTCTTGCTAGAGTCTAGGCTCTGATACCATGTAAGAAAATAATACAACATCTGTGCTCAACAAATAATAGGATCTCGTACACAAGAGAGAAAACTAGATAGCATGGAGAATCAAAAATTTGATTACTGTAGAACTGATACAATAGATGGCGCTGCCTCCCAGCCGTGCGCTCCTATGAAAGAAGCTTCGATGGCAAGCTGGAAACAGCAGAGGATGGAGGCTGGATGCTAAGGAATCAAGGTTGCTATAGCCAATGATGAAATGGGCTTCACGAGCTTGCTCTTATATAGCCACCAGTCATAGTTAGTTAGGCTCAATTGGGTGATCGACCCAGTCCGCCCAAAACGGTCGACTGGGGGTCGGTCCTGAAATAGGCCACCGACCACACGATAGAACCGGTGCACAAAATAGAGCAACTAACCTACGGACTCCGTTCGGCCCACAGCCATCTGGGATCATCTAGGACTCCAAATGGGCCCCGCAACCCGAGAGTGGGCTGCCCCGAGAAATGCTCCATCTACCCTCAATGCGGTTAGTCATGGGATGCCTTCCCGCACTTGCATGTAGCGTAGTTGGCAGTGTGCCAACTCTATCTAAAGCCGTCCAGCCATCAGGCCACACATGGCCCCCATCTGGTGTCCAAACCAGGACCTACTGGATAACCGAGCTACTCAAATGCCTTCTCCTCATATGGGGGGCTTACAAGTAGAGTTAGCTGGTTCCCGCATAGTTACATGAGAGTGGAGCATTGATATCTAACAGTAGCATCTCTCCCCTCCTCCTCCCTTCTACAACAACTCCTTCCCTCCCTTCTACACATGTTGCCCTACTCTTCTCCTCCTCTTCCTCTTGCCCTTATCTGCTTCTCCTCCTCCCTCTCCTTGCTACTCTCTCCCTCTCACTGCTCCATCTTTGCCAGCTCTCCCCTACATTTTAGCCTGCATCACTAATACCTCTCTTTGAGTACTCATGGCACCATTCGAGGACATATCCAACAAGTACCACGTGAGCCTACAACTGGAGGCAGAACATGCAAGCACACGGTCTTTGGGATATAGTGGAACTCCTCAAAGTGTGCTCCATAGTCTTCGATTGCAAGGGAAGGAGCATCTTGACCTTTGGGTGGATGGAAACTTGTATCCTTTAGACTCTACCACCCAAAAGAGTCCTCCTTTTCATACAGTGCATGACGTTGTTCGGTTTGTTGGCAAGGGACATGCTGGATTGCTCGGTTATTGCAATTGATTGAACCATTCTCAAACATTGGCTATGCAAGCAAGCGAGGTGCAAAGAGCCCAAGCAAAAGAACTTGCACATTTGGGAAATATCACTATTATGGCAATGCATAATAGTATGCAGAATCTCCAATTGCAAAACAAAGAACTCAGTGACAAAGCACATGCACTGGACTTTGGAGCGACATGAATTGGAAGGAGTCAATCCAAAAGCTTGCTGAAAGAAAACAAGATTTGGAAAGATCTATCTATGGTTAAGCTCAACGTGCTGTGGAGAAGGAACGAGAGAAGTCGATAGAATGAGTACAAAAGTTGAAGGGAACACCTTTGGGACTGAAGGAGAGGAAAAGACAATTGCAATCTATGGATGCATTGTCAACCAATAGTGGTGCCCAAAAGAGGAGAATACATGCTGCAAGGTTAGTTTCCCAAATTTTCAATGAAATTGCTTACCCCAAAATATTTGTGGTGTTGCATTCTTTCCAGTAAGATTCATTTGTACTCTACTTTGAGTCTACTTTAGGAATTTCATGGAGGATGTGATGGGAACAATGGAAATGGATGATAGTAATCCTTCATATGTTCTAAGAAGTTTAATAAAGCCAAGTGATGTCATTGAAGTGTTGAAGGGCCCTAGACAAAAAGGGATACGTAAACAAGTTGGTAGAGAGGTAATGAAGGATTTCAAGGGCCTCATCCAAGCAAAGGAGGTGCTTGGAGCTTGTGATGCTGCTGGTGTAAGTCGTGAAGCTTACAACTCTGTTTGTAAGGCTTGCACATCAAGAAACAAACCAATGTGCTAGAGAAAAACTTGGAGGATACCATTGTGTAAGTGGCACAATGACTTGGAAAAGTAAAAAGAAATCTGGCATCCAAACGTTTGAGATGAATGCTTTCAATAATGTTTACGTGGATGTAGAGAATTTGCAGAGATCCATGGTCAAATTCTATGGGATGAGAGAATAAGGTAAGAGAAATTCCCTCTTCACATTCAACTTTATTTCTTCTGATTTCTATATCCTTACTGAATTTCTCTTTCATTGTACAGATGTCAAGCTAGTATTTGTTATAAAAATGGATGAAGCTTAGTTGGTAAAAGAGCACAAGCTAGAGAGGGTGAGCATTTGTATTATGAATGATGCCTTGCATTTTGCTCAAGGGGATGAGGAAGTTGAGCAGGATTTCTCAATCCAATCTGAGAAGGACATATGGTGGCTTGCAGCCTTTGAGACCCCAAAGGAGTGCCACGAGACATTGAAGTGGGTTTTGGAGAGAACCGGCATCCCGTCAAATATTAATTGTGGATGGGCATAGAACGTTTCAAGTTGAATGGCATATAGCTGATTTGAAGACCCTCAAGTGCTTGTATGGTTGTGATATAGGTGCAGATGCAAAATGGACATGCTTGTATTGCACCCACTCTCAGAAGATGCAAAAGGGAAGCCTACATTGGGAAAATGACATCCTTTTTTGCAACCAAAG
The DNA here is from genome assembly GCF_047967505.1 of Dipteris shenzhenensis. Classification (NCBI taxonomy): domain Eukaryota; kingdom Viridiplantae; phylum Streptophyta; class Polypodiopsida; order Gleicheniales; family Dipteridaceae; genus Dipteris; species Dipteris shenzhenensis. Next base: position 26,939,897 of record NC_141614.1, on the reverse strand, counting down.
TGCAGCCCCTGATCATCACAAAAAGGATCCTAAGTGGGACCCCATTCTACCAATTCCATTGGATCGGATACACATGTGTACTTTGCATGTTGAACTACGTATACTTGATAAGTTACTCTATCTCAATCTAGTTTATGCTTGGAATTTGAGGCCACAGCAAGTATCTACACAATGCATTGTAAAAGTTGAAGAACTACTCTCACTAATGGGACTTCATGGAGGCAATGTGAAGCTTAAGCAGGATAAGAAACAATCAAGAAAGACACAAAATCTTCCTGCTAAAGTGTCCATGGGTGGAGGGAAGGCAAGGAGGTTCTTGTCCAACCACAATGCTGATAAAGAAAAACATACATTAGCTCAAAGCACCCTAGGTTGGGAGTACTGGAAAGATTTGTGTGAGTGCACCACAAATCAAGCTTCACATCCACGAATTGCTACTTTGAGAGCAAAAATGTGGACAAAGCTTGATGCATTTATAGAGTTGCTTAGACAAGGTCAAACAGATGAGCTTTATATGAGAGATTTAGGATAGCATTGGGAGAATTTATATCATTGATGGAAGAAGCATGGGGGGAGTCACATATTACACATTACATGGTAATCCTCCTTAGGTTGAAATTTTGTGCTTAAAACTTGAGTCAGTTTATGTTTCTAATACAATGTAATCTTTATGGCATATTCTTTACACACATGCACCATGGTTTGTGGAGCAATGGGGCCCTCTGTCCATTTGGAATACTCAAGGAATGGAGAAATCACACTACAAAGAAAAGGCAGCATACTTCAAGAATACAAGGCATGGGGGTGGTATCGCACAAAGCAATGCACTACACGAAATGTTCGATTGGATTTATAGATGTCTAGAGGCCAGGACTCTCAAGCGCGATAAGGTAGAGGTCTCAAGTCTCGCAAAAGCGGTTCAACATGTCAAGAAGACAAGGAGATGTGTTGCTTGGAAGTCCTCAATAGGGATCCAAGGGGTTGCGCTTTGTTTGCAACATAGAGTCAGATAAGGGAGGCATTGGGTCCTAAGAGAGCCCCAAATGTAAAATGTTTGATGAATAAAGTTAACACTATTTTGAGTCAATTATAGATTCCAAAATTCACAAATTTGTTTGGAAATTGTAGAATTGCATGTGTGACATGGTAGGGCGGAGGGGTGAGTGGGTTGGGAGGGAGGGTGGTGAAGATTAAGTATTACCGAACTGGCAACAAAACACTGGGGGGGGAGGAGGTGCACTCAAAAAACCCTAATTTAAAAGAAAAACCCTAAAGTGCTTTAAAGATTACTATATAAAGCACTTCAAAACCCTAAAATCCCTCATTTCTATGGCACGAGTTAAACAAACTGCTAGATCCACTGGACGCCGTTTAGATGCTACCCATTCTCCTCCTCAGAATGCCATGGCCTCCAAACATACTGCAAGTCCCAGTGGCCAAGAGGGCAATGATCACCAAGGATCTAAAGGCGGTTTTCATCATCAAGCGAGTCCAAGCAACACGAGTCCCCACCATCCGACTCTCATGGGGGATCCCAGGGATCTCAGCACCATGAGGAATCCCTGCACGATGAAGGAACCAAGCATGATCAGGAGTCCTCTCAGTCCTTCCACACAACGAACCGTGGAAGTAGAGAGGTCTCCCAAGAGGGGCAAAATAGTCCAGTCAATCTTGATCAACTGCCCCTCCCTCCTCTGTGGGGTCCTCGTGTGGAGCATCTAAACGAACAAGGGGAGCAAGAAAGGCAAAGAGAGGAGATGGAGAGATTACAGGGGCCACAACAAGAGGAAGTATTTGGTGGGCTCAGAGATATAATGAACCTTGGCCCCAATCCTCCAACCAAGCAGACCGCACGGAAGAGCACCATCAACCCTCTGTGCCTCGAGATGATCAGATATAGGAGCCTCTAGTACGAGCTGAGCAAGAGCCTCAGTCTGTTGTCTCATAGCCTCATGAAAAGGAAAAGAGACCAAGGACAAAGTAGACCCCTAGGTGCGAGAAGCCACCTCAAATGACCCACCAGACATAGGAAGAGGAGTTTGAAGAGGTGGTTGCAAGGGAGGAGAGGCGAAAGAAGTTCAAAGCGGATAAGCGGCCATGGAGCCATGCCCAAAGGCCAGTGTAGGGTCTCCCAAAGATTAAGAGGTGCAAAAAATCAGGCGTGAAGGCACTTCATGAGATCCGCAAGTTCCAAACCATTGTGGACAATCTCATTCCCCGTGCACCCTTCTAGCATGTTGTCCGTGAAATAGCACATGTGCGTTTCACTTTAGGCACTATGGGAGCAATTCAGGAAGCAACGGAGCAGATGACAGTAGATCTTTTTGAAGATGCAAACTGATGTGCTATCCATGCCAAAAGCGTAACAGTGATGAACAAGGACCTTGCACTCGCCAAGCGCATCTGCTCCGATCCCTCCCTTAGGCCCTAGATGTTGTTTAGGTTCATTTGGTGTAACCTGAATCATTTTCATGTGAATCTCTGCCCTTTGAGGCCAATGAATAAAATATATCTTTATGTTCTATTACTGTTCCCATGTTATTATACATGTTACGTGATGCTTTCCATCAGTTATTGCAAGTTCAGTGTGAATTTGAGTGGTCAAATGATGTTTTTTCACCATGCGACAGAAGGCAAATGTGTTCAGCATCGCACGGGGAGCCCAAAAATGGTAAAACCTGCTATGGCGGATATGGGGCGTGTTTGACCAATACGCACCATAGCAGATTTTACCATTTTTGGGCTCCCCGCGTGATGCCGAACACATTTGCCTTCTATCGCACGGTGAGATTCTTACTGGATTGCTCAGAAATGACCATTATAGCGCAAATATTTATCTGATCGCATGCTTTTGAACCAAATAGTGAATGAAAATATTAATGCCAACAACAATTAAAGTTACAAAATACAATGACAGTATAAAATAAAATTTGTAAGAGAACACAAAATGGGGCACTGTATAAAAAGTATAGCTATATTCATATAAAATAAAATTTCTATACAATAAGGCTTCAGAGCCTTTCTCTCTTCTCTAAAACACTGAGAACATTGGGCTTTGAATTCCCAAATACACTCCTAGCTCTAAACCTAGTCGATAGAGAGTCAATGCTATTATCATTGCTGGCCAGGGACATGGTTGCTACTGTCAATGCCATACCTTGCAAATTGGTTCCAAAGGCATTGAGGGCAGCCATGCGGTTCACCAAAATGACCTTGTCAGCATTGCAATTGATGTCAGCATGACCAATCACTCTTGACGAAGCCTTGCACTTCAGGAAGTCATCAGTGCCATGTGGAGAAAACTTTTTGTGGATAACCACAAAGCGCCCTTTTGCTTAGCCAAGGTAATGTCCTAGTGAGTGATCTCGGCCAAAGCTACTGCGAATAAGGCATTTCCAAGATGAGAATAGATCGACCTCAAATGCCTCCTGCAACAATCCAACGTTACATTAGAATTCCATTATAGCAAAAGTATACCAAGAGAGAAGAAATTCAAACCTCATAGTTTCTTACCACTATGGAGTCATCATGCTCAATCCCTTCCTCTTTGTCAATGAGGATGGATCCAAAGGCCTCCTGCTGTCTGGAGTGAGATGTGGAGGCTTCTTCTGGAACATCAGGTAGGTCGGAGTAGATTGATGTCTCTGCATCTTTGATTTGGGCCAGTGTTAAAGCAAGAACCTCTTCTATTGAATCATCTACTCCCAAAAACCCAGGTTCTTGCATAGTCATGTCCACCTCGTATCCACACAGGATACCAAGAGCTTCATCCTCCCGGAGACCAAACATAACCTCTATATCATGGAGAATTGCGGGGTCAACAAAGGTGGTTCTCGAGGTGGATGGAATTTGAGAAGTAGAATGGGGTTTAGGAGGTCGCTGGAGCACTTCGAGGGGCAATGCAGCTTCCTGCTCCTCAGATTCTTCATCTATGGGCTCTTCATTGTAGATGTTGGGCTCATCTGCAGAAATAAGAGGATTGGAAAGGGCAGGGGCAGGGTCAGGGCTTGAGGTCAAGGCCTTCTCTTCCATTTGTCCCTCTTGGAGAAGGAAAATAAAGGTCATTTCCCAAGATAGGAACCTATTTCTTGTGTTTCCGACGACTCCACATGCTAGGAGGTCATCAGTGTCCACCTCCCTAAACCCCAGGGGTGTGAGCTGGGCTCGAAAGTGATCTAAATGCTTCACGAACCTGGGTTCTTGATTGAACAAGTACTTCAAATAATCAATTGGGACCCATCTTTTTGTAGACTCATCAAGTTGATATGTAAAACTCGCAATGTAGTCTTGCATGTACTTGATGAGGTCTTCAAAATCTCATCTCAGGCTCCCAAGTAGGTGCCTAGGACATCTATGCTCTTATCAAAGACTAGAAATAACTCCTCCTCTCTATCAATTAATGGAGTATGGGAGATGAAATCGTGGAAGGTAGACCTAGCAGAATCCATGGTGGTTTGGTAGCTAGGAGAACTATGGCTATGATAGTGAAACCTTGAAACTAAAGTAACTTTATAACCTATATATACCCAAATGTTCTAAATATAAAAAATAAAAAGAATTATAAATTTTTTGGGAAAACTTGACATTGACATGAAACAAAACCATTCAAAACATCAAAATTAATTACACCACTATTAATTGGAAAATGTCGAAATCCACAATTGTTCCACCCCACATTTTCGAGACAATCTTCAATATTGCAGGAGGGATAAAATTGGCACTATGCACGAGCTTCTTTGCACGCTTTCCTACCTTTTCACCATTTGAGGTAAAGTGAAAGAACTCAGACATGCCATCCTCCATGACCAATAGGTGTTCCTGCACGTCCTTGAGAGTTCACTGTGACGTGATAGTCACATTCTTGACATCTCCTAAATGAGAACCAATACATAAACTTACCCCTGTATTATCATCATCGTTAGAGTCAAGGGGGAGCCAATTGCCACCTGTTTTCTTCCAACGCCTATATTGGAAAGCAAAATATAACATTTGGCGGGAGATGTGGTACTTGACAACCACATTGTGTTTACATACATGGCATTGAAACAGATCACCCTTTTTGTTCACCTGACTTGCTTCCCCAATTCACCCCAAGCAATTCCTCAAGGGCATTCTCATGTAGGCACTTGCATGACCACATGGTTTTTGTTCTGTGCATCTGGATATTATGAAAACAAGAAGCAAAAATGTGCAAAGGCATAAACCAAGACAACCTTACCCATTTAGAGCCAAATGTAAACTTCATGGCCATGCCCACATCCTTTGCAATCTTTTCCTTGTATGATTGCATTGTTCTTGTGTCCACCATGCTTCAATCCATGTCTTCAAGTTGTGGTGTTGCAATGCATTGAAGATGGCCATAGCCCGATGCTATCCTTGGAGTAATGTACTTGGCATTATACCAATAGATATTTCTATGTTTCAAAGCAGAGGACTTCTCTCCAGCATGCATTTGCCTTCCTAAATCCTCATGAATGGCAGTAAACTTACCTAAGAAGCACTCGACTGGTTCCCACTCCTCAAAATCTAAAGGAAATACATTTGCTATGCACAAGTGCTATTTCAAAATACAATTTCAAACTGACTCATTACACTGGTTCTATTTGAAAATACAATTTCAAGATGACTCATTACACTTCAAAATCTTACACAAAATGCAGACTTACAATGCGATGGTATTGTCGATTGATTGCTTGACAGAGGAAGGCGCCTTTGCAAGCAATCCTTTCTTCCTAAGCTTGAACTTCATGATGCGGCCCTTCCATTCATGCAAAAGATCACCTTTTTTGCTCTTGGGAAGCTTATGTAGACCCTTGGCATATCGTCTCATGACTATCCAATCATTCAAGCTGTAAGTGCAAGGCACCCATTCACCCACTGCATTTTTGCTCTTGTGGGACACAGAGTACATGTATGGTCTCCTCACCATGCTTGTATAGAGGTCACAACATCAATAGTGGACTAGAAAGTGCAGCTTGGAGGGAGAGAATAGCTCTGATAGAGGGAGAGAGAGGGAGAAGGTATAGAGGGTGCAACTGAAGGTTGAGAGAAGCTCCAAGAGGTGATGTAGCCAGGAATGAAGGGAGAAAGAGTAGAGGGGGATGAGCAGCTGCTCCAGGAGGTGTTGTAGCTAGGAATGGAGGGAGAAAGAGCAGAGGGGGATGAGCAGCCACTATAGGAGGTACTGTAGCTAGGAATGGAGGAAGAAAGAACAGAGGGGGATGAGCAGCTACTGCTGTAGGAGGTGCTGTAGCTAGAAATGGAGAGAGAATGAGCAATTGCTGCAGGAGGTGCTGGAGAGGGAGAAACACAGTGGACCAGAGCAGGAGGGGGTAGAGAAGATGCCAAATGAGTTCCCATGTTTGAAAAATGGAGGGAGAATGGAGCTGGACCAGAGAAGAGGAGGGGGCAGGCCTATAACAAGCTGAGAGGGGGGAAATTTTCACCCAGAAGGGCCCACCGCCTCTTGAATGACTTGTAGGTTTGTTTGGGGGAGGTGCATATGGGAGAAGGGTCAAGCATGGGTTGAGGGGGGGGGGATGGTTTGAGTGGTCCCTAGTGTAAGAGGAGTAGCAAATAGGGGCTGTTTGCAGGTCTGCCCACCCTCCACCTCAACATGACATTGCCCCACAAAAAGGAGCACTCAAATACCTCACTAATCCCTTGAAATTAGGAAACACTAATTGGGGGCCCTTTGGAGACCCCGATTCTCCCCTAATGTATGGTAGCTCATCCACTAGATGAATTACCTGTCATCTCATAGTTATGGCTCACAAGACTACAAATTTCAAAATATACCATACAAATAGGCATGATGCAATAGTGGAAACCCTTGAAAAGGAGCAAGTATCAAGGTTGTTATTAGAAGAGTATTGCATTGTTGTCTTTAAACCTAGGATCTCTAGAATCTATCTTTATTCAATGTACTTTGTACTACGTTTGATGTGGAATTTTGTATCTCAAGGAAATACATCATAGATTTTATTGTGCACATACAACGATTATTCATGAATATATTTTTTAAACTGACACATACATTGGCCTTTGAGAGTATTGACTATGTGGAATAGACAATTAGTGATCTTTGAATCTATCTGGTAAGGATTGAATCCTAATGCAAGCATGTGCTCACTATTGAGTCTAGTACTTCTAGAATAAGAGTTAGTATCCCTACATTGGTGTAAGAATTGATGGAATCTTTTTTATGCCAATGGAATCTTTGAAATTTCGTCAACAGAAGTTGTTGGCCGACGAGCTTTTTTGATAGAGGCATTGAAACTGCATGAGCGAGGTCGGTGAAACTATGGAAGATTGTAGCATTGTGGAAGCCACCTATGCATGCTTGTGGGTGTCACTAAGGTTGTTGGGATATTGAGCTACAAGAGTGTTGTCGTTTGTCATAGCTGAGCTATGCTATCGTTGTTTATGAGCTTGTAGATGTTTGGCCGCCTGAGATAGTCATTGTAGAGACGGCATGAACGCTCTTGGAGATGTTGTTGAGGCTTTGAGCTCTCTCATGAGGTGTCCTTATAGGGTCATCCTCATCTTTGAGTTGATGTGTGGATCCGAGTCACAAAAATCATAAGCATTGCAACAAATAGATTTTCAGAATGGGAGAGAACAAAAAATAAAACTTTATTTTGGAATCGAATATTTGTTGGGTAATTCGTAGAGAAAGGTATGGGAGTATGAGTGTCCTTTAGTGTGCATGTGTGAAGAAACACTTGTGCCAATTGTGTGGCAGGTGGGTGAGTCTTGTGTGTGACATCACATGTAAGTTAGGGATATTCCCTTAGCTGAGATCACCAATAATGTTTGTGTGTGAGAAGAGAAGGCTGCCCAACCTATTAATGAGGCACCCATTTACTTGCAAAACATCAAATCAATCATGAGTTATGAGTTTCCTCCCTTGTCTCCATCATGTGATCAATGTCTCTCTTTCTCTTTGCCATGACATCTAACATGGTATCAAAGCACAAATCGTTCTTGGAGCTATTGTCATTGTGCTAGAGAATAGATGGTTGTTGGCAGTGTTCACCAAAAACTTTTTTGGTTACCAATACATAAACCTTTAACTTCAAAATTTACACTTTTTTTCTCAAGTTTTTGCATGGTTTTCCACTATAAAACTAAAATTTATAAACTTAAAAACTTTTTCCCAAATTTCTAGATTTTGTTTTCTAGTTTTAACAATGTACCTAACATTTAACCTTGCTTTTTGGTGGACACTAGTTCTTGGAGGTGTTATTTTTGTAATTTAGTGATGCTTTTGCTCACTTTGGTTTGTAGAGGAGATTTGTGCACCACATCACGGTATCACCTTGAAGCATGCATCTT